>NC_134357.1:31672998-31732998 GCF_048569485.1 Anomaloglossus baeobatrachus | reverse complement strand
TGCCAAGGCACAGGCTTATTTCTTTGTCGCTCCATTGGGAGACCCAGACAATTGGGGTGTATAGGCTATGCCTCCGGAGGCCGCACAAAGTATTACACTCAAAAAAGTGTTAAGCCCCTCCCCTTCTGCCTATACACCCCCCGTGCTCCCACGGGCTCCTCAGTTTTGGTGCAAAAGCAAGAAGGAGGAAAAAGAATTATAAACTGGTTTAAAGTAACTTCAATCCGATGGAATATCGGAGAACTGAAACCATTCAACATGAACAACATGTGTACACAAAAAAACAGGGGCGGGTGCTGGGTCTCCCAATTAGAGCTAGAAGAAAAGGAATTTACGGTAAGTAAACAAAATTCCCTTCTTTGTCGCTCTATTGGGAGACCCAGACAATTGGGACGTCCAAAAGCAGTCCCTGGGTGGGTAAAATAATACCTCGTAAGAGAGCCGTAAAACGGCCCTTTCCTACAGGTGGGCAACCGCCGCCTGAAGGACTTGCCTACCTAGGCTGGCATCTGCCGAAGCATAGGTATGCACCTGATAGTGTTTCGTGAAAGTGTGCAGGCTCGACCAGGTAGCCGCCTGACACACCTGCTGAGCCGTAGCCTGGTGCCTCAAAGCCCAGGACGCGCCCACGGCTCTGGTAGAATGGGCCCTCAGCCCTGATGGAACCGGAAGCCCAGCCGAACGGTAAGCTTCGATAATTGGCTCCTTGATCCACCGAGCCAGGGTTGATTTGGAAACCTGTGACCCTTTACGCTGGCCAGCGACAAGGACAAAGAGTGCATCCGAGCGGCGCAAGGGCGCCGTACGAGAAATGTAGAGTCTGAGTGCTCTCACCAAATCTAACAAGTGCAAATCCTTTTCACATTGGTGAACTGGATGAGGATAAAAAGAAGGTAAGGAGATATCCTGATTGAGATGAAAGGAGGATACCACCTTAGGGAGAAAATCCGGAACCGGACGTAGAACCACCTTGTCCTGGTGAAACACCAGGAAAGGGGCTTTGCACGACAATGCTGCTAGCTCAGACACTCTCCGAAGAGAAGTGACTGCTACTAGAAAAAACCACTTTCTGCGAAAGTTGTGAGAGGGAAATATCTCTCATTGGCTCGAATGGTGGTTTCTGAAGAACCATCAGAACCCTGTTTAGATCCCAGGGTTCTAACAGCCTCTTGTAAGGTGGAATGATGTGACAAACACCCTGCAGGAACGTGCGTACCTGTGGAAGCCTGGCTAGGCGCTTCTGGAAAAACACAGAGAGCGCTGAGACTTGTTCCTTAAGGGAGCCGAGCGACAAACCCTTTTCCAGTCCAGATTGAAAGAAGGACAGAAAAGTGGGCAAGGCAAAAGGCCAGGGAGAAAAAACCCTGAGCAGAGCACCACGACAGGAAAATTTTTCACGTCCTGTGGTAGATCTTGGCAGACGTTGGTTTCCTAGCCTGTCTCATAGTGGCAAAGACGTCTTGAGATAACCCTGAAGACGCTAGGGTCCAGGACTCAATGGCCACACAGTCAGGTTGAGGGCCGCAGAATTCAGATGGAAAAAACGGCCCTCGAGATAGCAAGTCTGTTTGGTCTGGTAGTGTCCACGGTCGGCCGACCGTGAGATGCCACAGATCCGGGTACCACGACCACCTTGGCCAGTCTGGAGCGACGAGGATGGCGCGGCGGCAGTCGGTCCTGATCTTGCGTAACACTCTGGGCAACAGTGCCAGCGGAGGAAACACATAAGGGAGCTGAAACTGCGACCAATCCTGAACTAAGGCGTCTGCCGCCAGAGCTCTGGGATCTTTAGACCGTGCCATGAACATTGGTACCTTGTTGTTGTGCCGGGACGCCATGAGGTCGACGTCCGGCACCCCCCAGCAGCAACAGATCTCCTGAAACACGTCCGGGTGAAGGGACCATTCCCCTGCGTCCATGCCCTGGCAACTGAAATAATCTACTTCCCAGTTTTCCACGCCTGGGATGTGAACTGCGGATATGGTGGATGCCGTGGCTTCCACCCACATCAAAATCCGCCGGACTTCCAGGAAGGCTTGCCGGCTGCGTGTGTCGCCTTGGTGGTTGAAGTATGCCACCGCTGTGGAATTGTCCGACTGAATTCGGATCTGCTTGCCCTCCAGCCACTGCTGGAACGCTTTCTGGGCAAGATACACTGCCCGTATGTCCAGAACGTTGATCTGAAGCGAGGACTCTTGCTGGGTCCACGTACCCTGAGCCCTGTGGTGGAGAAAAACCGCTCCCCACCCTGACAGACTCGCGTCTGTCGTGACTACTTCCCAGGATGGGGGTAGGAAAGATATCCCCTTCGATAATGAAGTGGGAAGGAGCCACCACCGAAGGGAAGCTTTGGTCGCCTGAGAGAGGGAGACGGTCCTGTCGAGGGACGTCGGCTTCCTGTCCCATTTGCGTAGGATGTCCCATTGAAGAGGACGCAGGTGAAACTGCGCGAAAGGGACTGCCTCCATTGCTGCCACCATCTTCCCCAGGAAGTGCATGAGGCGCCTCCAGGGGTGTGACTGGCCTTGAAGGAGAGATTGTACCCCTTTCTGTAGTGACTACTGCTTGATCAGCGGAAGCTTCACTATCGCTGAGAGGGTATGAAACTCCATGCCAAGATATGTCAGCGATTGGGCCGGTGTCAGATTTGACTTTGTAAAATTGATGATCCACCCGACACCCTGGAGAGTCTCCAGGGAAGCGTCGAGGCTGCGTTGGCATGCCTCTAGAGAGGGTGCCTTGATCAGTATCCAAGTACGGGATCACCGAGTGACCCTGAGAGTGGAGGACCGCTACTACAGTAGCCATAACCTTGGTAAAAACCCGTGGGGCTGTTGCCAGGCCGAACGGCAGTGCCACGAACTGCAGGTGTTCATTTCCTATGGCGAAGCGCAAGAAGCGCTGGTGCTCTGGAGCAATCGGTACGTGGAGATAAGCATCTTTGATATCGATCGACGCAAGGAAATCTCCTTGGGACATTGAGGCGATGACGGAGCGGGGGGATTCCATCCTGAACCGTCTGGTTTTTACATGTTTGTTGAGCAGTTTCAGGTCCAGGACCGGGCGGAAAGACCTGTCCTCCTTTGGGACCACAAACAAGTTGGAGTAAAAACCGTGGCTCAGTTGCTGAAGAGGAACAGGGACCACCACTCCTTCCGCCTTCAGAGTGCCCAGCGCCTGCAGAAGAGCCTCGGCTCGCTAGTGAGGCGGGGATGACCTGAAGAATCGAGTCGGGGGACGAGAGGTGAACTCTATCTTGTAACCGTGAGATAGAATGTCTCTCACCCAGCGGTCTTTTATTTGTGGCAGCCAGGTGTCGCAAAAGCGGGAAAGCCTGCCACCGACCGAGGATGCTACTAGAGGAGGTCGAAAGTCATGAGGAAGCCGCTTTGTTAGCGGCGCCTCCGGTGGCCTTTTAAGGACGTGACTTAGACCGCCATGCATCAGAGTTCCTTTGTACTTTCTGAGACCTTTTGGACGAGGAGAATTGGGACCTGCCCGCGCCCTGAAAGGACCGAAACCTCGACTGCCCTCTCCTCCGTTGGGGTATGTTTTGTTTGGACTGGGGTAAGGATGTATCCTTTCCCTTGGATTGTTTGATGATTTCATCCAGACGCTCGCCAAACAGCCTGTCGCCAGAAATTGGCAAACTGGTTAAGCGCTTTTTGGAAGCAGAATCTGCCTTCCATTCCCGTAGCCACAAGGCCCTGCGGAGTACCACCGAATTGGCGGCCGCGACCGCCGTACGGCTCGCAGAGTCCAGGACAGCAATAATAGCGTAAGACGCAATTGCCGAGGTCTGGGTGGTAATGGATGCCACTTGTGGCGCGGCCGTGCATGTGGCTGCTTCAATTTGTGCTTGACCTGCTGAGATAGCTTGTAGCGCCCATACAGCTGTGAATGCTGGGGCAAAAGAGGCTCCGATAGCTTCATAGATGGATTTCAACCAGAGCTCCATCTGCCTGTCAGTGGCATCCTTGAGCGAGGCCCCCTCGTCCACTGCAAGTATGGATCTAGCCGCCAGTCTGGAGATTGGAGGATCCACTTTGGGACACTGAGTCCAACCTTTAACCACGTCAGGGGGAAAAGGATAACGTGTATCCTTAATGCGCTTAGAAAAAACGCTTATCTGGACAAGCATGATGATTCTGGACTGCCTCTCTGAAATCAGAGTGGTCTAGAAACATACTCGGTGTAAGAGAAGCTGACTCCTCCGCCGGAGGAGCTGAGGGAGAAATATCCAGCATTTGATCGATGGACGCAATAAGAACGTTCAGTATGGCGTCCCCGTCTGGAGTATTAAGATTGAGAGCGCCCTCAGGATCAGAATCCTGATCAGCTGTCTCCGCATTATCAACCAGAGATTCCCCCCGCTGAGACCCTGAACAATATGATGTCGAGGGAAATTCTAAGCGAGCCCGCTTAGTCGGTCTGGGGCTGGGGTTTAAGTCAGAACCCTCAGCCTGGGATGTATGAGATACCCCGGGAGGACATTGTTGGTCCAACTGAGGGGGGCCAGGGAACAATGATTCAACAGAGTCCCTTTGCTGAGACACCGGCCTGGACTGCAAGGCTTCTAGTATCTTAGCCATAGTCTCAGAGAGTTTTGCAAACTCCGTCCCCGTCACTAGGACAGTGTCAACAGGTGGCTCCCCCTGGGCCCCTCTTAGCAGAGGCCCTGGCTAAAGAAGTGTCACCGGGGCCGAACATGCACACAATGAGGGTCAATGGAACCTGCCGGCAGCTGGGTCGTACAAGCGCCGCAGGCAGCATAATAAGCCTGTGTTTTTGGCACCCCTGCCTTTTGTGGGCGCCATGCTATTGTTTTCCCTGAGTAACACACTAGGGTATATAGCCAGAATGAACTGTGCTCATACAGTGTAAAGAAGGGAATTTTGTTTACTTACCGTAAATTCCTTTTCTTCTAGCTCCAATTGGGAGACCCAGACAATTGGGTGTATAGCTACTGCCTCCGGAGGCCACACAAAGTATTACACTTAAAAGTGTAAGGCCCCTCCCCTTCTGGCTATACACCCCCCCCGTGGGATCACGGGCTCCTCAGTTTTAGTGCAAAAGCAAGAAGGAGGAAAGCCAATAACTGTTTTAAATACAAATTCAACCCGAGAAACAGCCTCGGAGAACTGAACTGTTCAACATGAACAACATGTGCACCCGAAAAAAAAACAAACTTCCTAAGAAAACAGGGCGGGTGCTGGGTCTCCCAATTGGAGCTAGAAGAAAAGGAATTTACGGTAAGTAAACAAAATTCCCTTCTTTGTCGCTCCTAATTGGGAGACCCAGACAATTGGGACGTCCAAAAGCAGTCCCTGGGTGGGTAAAAGAATACCTCGTGATAGGGCCGTCAAACAGCCCTTTCCTACAGGTGAGCCACCGCCGCCTGAAGGACTTGTCTACCTAGGCCGGCATCCGCCGAAGCGTAGGTATGCACCTGATAATGCTTGGTAAAAGTGTGCAGACTCGACCAGGTAGCCGCCTGGCACACCTGCTGATCCGTAGCCTGGTGCCGTAATGCCCAGGACGCACCCACGGCTCTGGTAGAATGGGCCTTCAGCCCTGATGGAATCGGAAGCCCAGCCGAACGGTAGGTGTGAAGAATTGGTTGCAAGTAGTGGAAATTCCTTTCCTGATCCAGCAACACGTCCGAGATAGATGTGAATTAAAAATTCATTTTATTGAAAAATTGTTAAAACACCAATCATCAGAATGACATCCAAAAAATTTTTTCTTTAAAAAGAAAGCGTCTTACGCGTTTCTGGCCATTGTGGCCCTTAGTCATAGACCAGAAGAATTGGTTCCTTGATCCACCGCGCAAGGGTGGATTTGGAAGCTTGCGACCCTTTACGCTGACCAGCGACAAGGACAAAGAGTGCATCCGAGCGGCGCAGAGACGCCGTGCGGGAAATGTAGATCCTGAGTGCTCTCACCAGATCCAATAAATGCAAACCCTTTTCAAATTGGTGAACTGGATGCGGACACAAAGACGGTAAAGTGATATCTTGATTGAGATGAAAGGAAGATACCACCTTGGGAAGAAATTCTGGAATTGGACGCAGAACTACCTTGTCCTGGTGAAACACCAGGAATGGAGATCTGCATGATAACGCCGCCAGCTCGGACACTCTCCGAAGAGACGTGACCGCCACTAGAAAGGCCACTTTCTGTGAAAGACGAGAAAGGGAAACCTCCTTCATAGGCTCGAAAGGCGGCTTCTGGAGAGCAATTAGAAACTTGTTCAGGTCCCAGGGCTCCAACGGCCGCTTGTAAGGGGGGACGATATGACAAACCCCTTGCAGGAACGTGCGTACCTGAGGAAGTCGCGCCAGGCGTTTCTGAAAAAATACGGATAGCGCGGAGACTTGACCTTTAAGGGAGCCAAGCGACAAACCTTTTTCCAACCCAGACTGCAGGAAGGAAAGAAAAGTAGGCAATGCAAAAGGCCAGGGAGAAACTCCCTGAGCAGAGCACCAAGATAGGAATATCCTCCACGTCCTGTGGTAGATCTTGGCGGAGGATGGCTTCCTAGCCTGTCTCATGGTGGCAACCACTTCATGAGATAAACCTGAGGCCGCTAGGATCCAGGACTCAATGGCCACACAGTCAGGTTCAGGGCCGCAGAATTCAGATGGAAAAACGGCCCTTGAGACAGCAAGTCTGGACGGTCTGGTAGTGCCCACGGATGGCCTACCGTGAGGTGCCACAGATCCGGGTACCAAGACCTCCTTGGCCAGTCTGGAGCGACGAAAATGGCGCGGCGGCAGTCGGACCTGATTTTGCGGAGCACTCTGGGCAACAATGCCAGAGGTGGGAACACATACGGTAGCCGGAACTGCGACCAAACTTGAACTAAGGCGTCTGCCGCCAGAGCTCGGTGATCGTGAGACCGTGCCATGAAAACCGGGACTTTGTTGTTGTGCCGTGACGCCATCAGGTCGACGTCCGGCATCCCCCAGCGGCGACAGATCTCCTGAAACACGTCCGGGTGAAGGGACCATTCCCCTGCGTCCATGCCCTGGCGACTGAGAAAGTCTGCTTCCCAGTTTTCTACGCCTGGGATGTGGACTGCGGATATGGTGGATGCCGTGTCTTCCACCCACGTCAGAATCCGCCGGACTTCCTGGAAGGCTTGCCGACTGCGTGTTCCCCCTTGGTGGTTGATGTATGCCACCGCTGTGGAGTTGTCCGACTGAATTCGGATCTGCTTGCCTTCCAGCCACTGTTGGAAGGCTTGTAGGGCAAGATAGACTGCTCTGATTTCCAGAACATTGATCTGAAGGGTGGACTCTTTCCGAGTCCACGTACCTTGAGCCCTGTGGTGGAGAAACACTGCTCCCCACCCTGATAGACTCGCATCTGTCGTGACCACCGCCCAGGATGGGGGTAGGAACGACTTTCCTTTTGACAATGAGGTGGGAAGAAGCCACCACCGGAGAGATTCCTTGGCTGCCTGAGAGAGGGAGACCTCCCTGTCGAGGGACGTCGACTTCCCGTCCCATTGGCGGAGAATGTCCCATTGTAATGGACGCAGATGAAACTGCGCAAAAGGAACTGCTTCCATTGCTGCTACCATCTTCCCTAGGAAGTGCATGAGGCGCCTCAAGGGGTGCGACTGGCCCTGCAGGAGAGATTGCACCCCTGTCTGTAGCGAGCACTGTTTGTCCAGTGGAAGTTTCACTATCGCTGAGAGAGTATGAAACTCCATGCCAAGATATATTAGTGATTGGGTCGGGGTTAGATTTGACTTTGAAAAGTTGATGATCCACCCGAAACTCTGGAGAGTCTTCAGTGCCACGCTCAGGCTGTGTTGGCATGCCTCTTGAGAGGGTGCCTTGATAAGTAGATCGTCTAAATACGGGATCACAGAGTGACCTTGCGAGTGCAGGACTGCTACTACTGCTGCCATGACCTTGGTGAAGACCCGAGGGGCTGTCGCCAGCCCGAAAGGTAGAGCTACGAACTGCAGGTGTTCGCTTCCTATAACGAAGCGTAGAAAAACGCTGATGCTCTGGTGCAATCGGCACGTGGAGATAAGCATCCTTGATGTCTATTGATGCTAGGAAATCTCCTTGAGACATTGAGGCGATAACGGAGCGGAGAGATTCCATCCGGAACCTCCTGGTTTTTACGTGTTTGTTGAGCAGCTTTAGATCCAGGACGGGACGGAACGACCAGTCTTTCTTTGGCACCACAAACAAATTGGAGTAAAAACCGTGGCCTTGTTCCTGAAGAGGAACGGAAGTCACCACTCCTTCCGCCTTTAGAGCGGCCACCGCCTGCAGCAGAGCATCGGCCCGGTCGGGCGGTGGAGAAGTTCTGAAGAAACGAGTTGGAGGACGAGAGCTGAACTCTATCCTGTACCCGTGAGACAGAATGTCTCTCACCCAACGGTCTTTGACCTGTGACAGCCAAATGTCGCCAAAGCGGGAGAGCCTGCCACCGACCGAGGATGCGGAGAGAGGAGACTGAAAGTCATGAGGAAGCCGTCTTGGTAACGGTTCTTCCGGCTGGCTTTTTTGGGCGTGATTGAGTCCGCCAAGAATCTGAGCTCCTCTGATCCTTTTGAGTCCTTTTGGACGAGTAGAATTGGGACCTGCCTGAGCCTCGAAAGGACCGAAAACCAGACTGTCCCCTCCTCTGTTGGGGTTTGTTTTGTCTGGCTTGCGGTAAGGCTGAATCCTTACCCTTGGAGTGTTTAATGATTTCATCCAAACGCTCACCAAACAATCGGTCACGAGAAAAAGGCAAACTGGTTAAGCACTTCTTGGAAGAAGAATCTGCCTTCCATTCTCTCAACCACAGGGCTCTGCGTAAAACCACGGAGTTGGCTGACGCCACCGCCGTACGGCTCGTAGAGTCTAGGACAGCATTAAACGCGCAAGACGCGAATGCAGACATTTGAGAGGTCAATTGTGCCACCTGCGGAGCAGATGTACGTGTGACCGTGTCGACCTGTGTAAGGCCAGCTGAAATAGCTTGGAGTGCCCATACGGCTGCGAATGCTGGCGCCAACGACGCTCCAATAGCTTCATAGATGGATTTTAACCAGAGCTCCATCTGTCTGTCAGTGGCATCTTTAAGTGCCGCCCCCTCTTCCACTGCAACTAGAGATCTGGCTGCAAGCCTGGAGATTGGAGGGTCCACCTTGGGACACTGTGTCCAGCCCTTGACCACGTCAGGGGGAAAAGGATAGCGCGTATCTTTAAGCAGTTTGGAGAAACGCTTATCTGGATAAGCGTGGTGTTTCTGGATTGCGTCTCTAAAGTCAGAGTGGTCCAGAAAAGTGCTTAATTTACGCTTGGGATACCTGAAATGGAATTTCTCCTGCTGTGAAGCTGCCTCCTCCGCAGGAGGAGCTGGTGGAGAAATATCTAACATCTTATTGATGGACGCTATAAGATCATTCACTATGGCGTCACCATCCGGGGTATCTAGATTGAGAGCGGCCCCAGTATCAGAATCCTGATCAGTTACATCCGCCTCATCACACAGAGAGTCGTCCCGCTGGGACCCTGACCAGTGTGATGAAGTTGAGGGTCGCTCATAGCGAGCCCGCTTAGGTTGTCTGGGACTGTCGTCCGAGTCAGAGCCGTCACCCTGGGGTGCATGTGACACCCCCGGAGCTAGGAAGTGTTCCAGCTGAGGGGGACCAGGGGGCAATGTACCAACAGTGCCCATGGTCTGAGTTACTGGTCTAGACTGCAATGTTTCAAGAATTTTAGACATAGTCATAGACAATCTGTCAGCAAAAGCTGCAAACTCCGTCCCTGTCACCTGGACAGCATTCACAGGTGGTTCTCCCTGGGTCACCTCTAGCAGAGGCCCCGGCTGAGCAATTGCCACAGGGGCCGAGCACTGCACACAATGGGGGTCAGTGGAACCTGCCGGTAGAGTAGCCCCACATGCGGTACAAGCAGCATATAAAGTCCGTGCCTTGGCATTTTTGCTTTTTGCGGACGACATGCTGTTGTCTCCTTGAGAAATCTAAGGAGGGTATATAGCAGAAAATCACCAGCGACCGTACAGTGTAAAGTATTGCCAGCACAAAATACAAAGTACACTATGGCACAAGTGGGGGAGAGCCCTTGAGGGCTGCTTACCGCCCGCTGAAAAGCGGGTGTGAGGTCGTAGAATCCCTTGTCTGGGTCTCCCCGTCTCCCCTCTGCAGCTCAGCGTGCAGGCAGGAATGGCTGCCGGCGTCCTGTGAAGAGGGGCGGACCGTGGGCGTCACAAACAAAAGTGCGGGAAACTGCGTCCCACTGTGCCTAGTGTGAGGGCTGGAGTATGTAAAACAGACTCCAGCTCTTAGCGCTGCTGGTCTGTACAGCGTCCCGCCCTCCTCCTGACTGGCAGGTCTGGGGGCGGGAACGATACGAACTAGTCCGCAAAAGCCGGGGACTGTAGTAATCTAGCGCGGCCGTCATATATGCACGGCCAGCGCGGAAGTCCCCGGCCCACAAATCCCAGCCGCGACGCAGTAAACACTGACCCCAGCGGCCGGATCAGCCGATCGTACTAAGTCTCCTCACTCAGCAGAGCTGTAGTGAGTAACGGCACAAGCGCAGCAGCGCTGTTTACCCCGGCGCACTAACACACCCAGCAACGCTGCAGTGTGCGTGCGGTAAGCACGGGGACACGGAGTACCTTGATGGAGCAGGGTCCTGTCCCTGAGGAAACTCCGCTCCGTATCCAGCAGATCCTCCAGGGGCTGTGGATGGAGCACGGTCTCCGTGCCCGGAGACCGGTCAAGTCCCACTTCACCCAGAGCCCTAATGGGGATGGGGAAGGAATCAGCATGTGGGCTCCAGCCTCCGTACCCGCAATGGGTACCTCAACCTTAAACACCGCCGACCGCAAGTGGGGTGAGAAGGGAGCATGCTGGGGGCCCCCGTATGGGCCCTCTTTTCTTCCATCCGACATAGTCAGCAGCTGCTGCTGACTAAACAGTGGAGCTATGCGTGCATGTCTGACCTCCTTCGCACAAAGCATAAAACTGAGGAGCCCGTGATCCCACGGGGGGGTGTATAGCCAGAAGGAGAGGGGCCTTACACTTTTAAGTGTAATACTTTGTGTGGCCTCCGGAGGCAGTAGCTATACACCCAATTGTCTGGGTCTCCCAATTAGGAGCGACAAAGAAATATATACTAAAAACAAATAATGTATCAGTACACTACAGCACCATGAGGCTAGCACCACAGGTGCTGCTTACCATCCGCCTAAAGCGGTTATGAGGCCACCAGAGACCGTGTCTGGGTCTCTCAGGGTTTGTCCCTCTCTGCAGCGTCGTAGGAGCTGACAGGAAATGGCTGCGGCGTCCTGACGAGAGGAGGGAGCCGTGGGCGTAGCCGAGGTGCTCACACTGTGCACAGTGAGGGGGGTGGAGTATGGAAATCATACTCCAGCCCTCAGTGCTGCTCTTCCGTGCAGCGTCCCGCCCTTCCCCTGCCTGTCAGGGCTGAGGGCGGGAGAAAGGGAAACTAGGCAAGCCAAGCCGGGGACTCGAGTATAAGCGTGGCCGCCGTAAAAGCGCGGCCAACGCCGAAGTCCCCGGCGAACTACAAGTCCCAGCCGCGCCGCAGTTTCCCATGGCAGCGGCGGTTAGCGCGGTAGCCCCTACATATAAACACACTCAGCGACGCTGAGTGTGTAATGGCACAGTTTAACCCGGTCCCCCGGTGCACTAGCACACCCAGCAAAGCTGAGGTGTTGCCGTGCGCGGTCCCCACAGGGATACAGAGTACCTTCACGTAGCAGGGCCATGTCCCTGAACGGTACCCGGCTCCTATCCAGCAGGCTCCACAGGAGTTGTGGATGAAGCACGGTCTCAGTGCCTGGAGACTGATAGGATCCCACTTCACCCAGAGCCCTGAGGGGGATGGGGAAGGAAAGCAGCATGTGGGCTCCAGCCTCCGTACCCGCAATGGATACCTCAACCTTAACAACACCGCCGACAAGAGTGGGGTGAGAAGGGAGCATGCTGGGGGCCCTATATGGGCCCACTTTTCTTCCAACCGACATAGTCAGCAGCTGCTGCTGACTAATCTGTGGAGCTGTGCTGTGCGTGTCTGACCTCCTTCGCACAAAGCAAAAAACTGAGGAGCCCGTGGGAGCACGGGGGGTGTATAGGCAGAAGGGGAGGGGCTTAACACTTTTGAGTGTAATACTTTGTGCGGCCTCCGGAGCCATAGCCTATACACCCCAATTGTCTGGGTCTCCCAATAGAGCGACAAAGAAAACTAATTTTCTCAATCCCAATGAAAAGAGAGCAAAACAGTAAATTTAGTTATTTGGTTGTGCTCAAATCAAAGTCATTGACGTGGGCAGAACCACCCCCCAAAAAAATGAGCCCCCGTTTCCCTGCTCATATCCGGTGATAAAAGGGCCGAATATAACCGCGCCTTTCATTTAGCCACATGGGTGACAACCTTATATCAGGCGTAAGAGTGAAAGTAGCAGCCGGTAACTTCTGCAATATCCGGTCACATTTAGCGGCTCTGCATCCTGTGCAGGTTTTGCATGTGGTTGGGGTGGAGGGGATACGCGATTTACCCCCCGACTGTTCTGTCGGATATCTCTGCAGCTAGCACCGGTGATCTGAGCACTTTGACAATAAATGTATCAAACATACAGTGAAAAACGATAGAAGCCCAGCACTGTGTTGCACAGCCGGACTTGTCTCCACCGAGACCTCGGTCTTCCCCGGTCTGTACAGACTTGCAAAGCAAATTAACAATTAACCCGCGCAGTCAGCACTTCCCCGGCGTCACGCTATGTTTTGACACCTCTGCTGCACACGCGGCTTTAATGTGATCATCAGGCAGATAGGATGTCAAAACATTCGACTTGAATCTCAGCGGCACAAAAAGAAAAAAAAAAAAAGAAACCTGCTGCACTAGAGTAGTAAATTCTGCTCCCTCCAAGCCTATAATTTACATAAAAGTCACGTAAAGACATAAATCATATGTCCGGTGCACGCACAGACAGCACCAGTGTCCACAGACTGACGCCTACACATTACAGGGGCTGTCCCAGATCCTGCTCATTCATTTTACGAGAGTCCCTGATCTCCACTTGCAGTCAGTGAATGGAAACCTTCATTGTTTTTATGCCGGAGAACTTTTCTTTCTAGCGAGCGAGCAGGCAGTCTCTCCTGGAAGTCAGCAGTTAAGTTCCCAATGAACAAGGCGAAAGCTCTTGAAAATTGCAATTTGATAAACCAGTTACTGTAAGTTTTTCGATTAGAAGAAAACGAGGGGTGCGTCTGAATGTAGCTGCGGAGCGTGCTGCGGGAGCCGCTATTCTGAAAATATTGGCGGTGCAAGCTTCAAATAATGACGCCTAGAGTTGGCGCGTGCGCAGATTGAGCTCTCAGCTCAAGACCTCGTCTACACAGGCGCCGCCTCCAGCCCATTGTTGTCCCAGCAGCGGACTTAAGACTGTAGACTGAGCCCTCGCGGGCAGGGACCTCTATCCTCCTGTAGACTGAGCCCTCGCGGGCAGGGTCCTCTCTCCTCCTGTAGACTGAGCCCTCGCGGGCAGGGTCCTCTCTCCTCCTGTAGACTGTGAGCCCTCGCGGGCAGGGTCCTCTATCCTCCTGTACCAGTCTGTGCCTTGTATTGTTTAGGATTATTGTACTTGTCCCTATTATGTATACCACTTTCACATGTAAAGTGCCATGGAATTGATGGCAGTGCCATGGAATCGATGGCATAATAATAATAATAATAATAATAATAATAATAATAATAATAATAATAATAATAATAATAATAATAATAGGGTGCATCTTATACAACGAAGAAGGGAATTTTGTTACTTACCGTAAATTCCTTTTCTTCTAGCTCCTATTGGGAGACCCAGACGATTGGGTGTATAGCACTGCCTCCGGAGGCCACACAAAGCATTACACTAAAAAGTGTAAGGCCCCTCCCCTTCTGGCTATACACCCCCAGTGGGATCACTGGCTCACCAGTTTTAGTGCAAGAGCAAGAAGGAGGAAAGCCAAGAACTGGTTTAAACAAATTCACTCCGAAGTAACGTCGGAGAACTGAAAACCGTTCAACATGAACAACATGTGTACCCGAAAAACAACCAAAAATCCCGAAGGACAACAGGGCGGGTGCTGGGTCTCCCAATAGGAGCTAGAAGAAAAGGAATTTACGGTAAGTAACAAAATTCCCTTCTTCTTCGGCGCTCCATTGGGAGACCCAGACGATTGGGACGTCCAAAAGCTGTCCCTGGGTGGGTAAAGAATACCTCATGTTAGAGCTGCGAAGACAGCCCTCCCCTACGGGGAGGCAACTGCCGCCTGCAGGACTCTTCTACCTAGGCTGGCGTCCGCCGAAGCATAGGTATGCACCTGATAATGTTTGGTGAAAGTGTGCAGACTCGACCAGGTAGCTGCCTGGCACACCTGTTGAGCCGTAGCCTGGTGACGCAATGCCCAGGACGCACCCACGGCTCTGGTAGAATGGGCCTTCAGCCCTGATGGAACCGGAAGCCCAGCAGAACGGTAGGCCTCAAGAATTGGTTCTTTGATCCATCGAGCCAGGGTGGCCTTAGAAGCCTGCGACCCCTTGCGCTTACCAGCGACAAGGACAAAGAGTGCATCCGAACGGCGCAGGGGCGCCGTGCGGGAAATGTAGATTCTGAGTGCTCGCACCAGATCTAACAAATGTAAATCCTTATCATACCGATGAACTGCATGAGGACAAAAAGAAGGCAAAGAGATATCCTGATTAAGATGAAGAAGGGAATTTTGTTACTTACCGTAAATTCCTTTTCTTCTAGCTCTTATTGGGAGACCCAGACGATTGGGGTATAGCTACTGCCCTCTGGAGGCCACACAAAGCACTACATTAAAAGTGCAAGGCCCCTCCCCCTCTGGCTATACCCCCCCGTGGTATCACGGGTTCTCCAGTTTTAGTGCCAAAGCAAGAAGGAGGAAGCCAATAACTGGTTTAAACAAATTAACTCCGAATAACATCGGAGAACTGAAAAACCGTTCAACATGAACAACATGTGTACCCGCAAACAACAAAAAAACATCCCGAAGGACAACAGGGCGGGTGCTGGGTCTCCCAATAAGAGCTAGAAGAAAAGGAATTTACGGTAAGTAACAAAATTCCCTTCTTCAGCGCTCTATTGGGAGACCCAGACGATTGGGACGTCCAAAAGCTGTCCCTGGGTGGGTAAATAAATACCTCATGTTAGAGCTGCAAAACAGCCCTCCCCTACGGGGGTGTCACTGCCGCCTGCAGGACTCTTCTACCTAAGCTGGCATCCGCCGAAGCATAGGTATGCACCTGATAATGCTTGGTGAAAGTGTGCAGACTGGACCAGGTAGCTGCCTGGCACACCTGTTGAGCCGTAGCCTGGTGTCGTAATGCCCAGGACGCACCCACGGCTCTGGTGGAGTGGGCTTTTAGCCCTGAAGGAACCGGAAGCCCCGCAGAACGGTAGGCCTCTAGAATTGGTTCTTTGATCCATCGAGCCAGGGTGGCTTTAGAAGCCTGCAACCCCTTGCGCGGACCAGCGACAAGGACGAAAAGTGCATCGGCACGGCGTATGGGCGCCGTGCGGGAAATGTAGATTCTGAGTGCTCTCACCAGATCTAGCAAACGTAAGGCCTTTTCATACCGGTGAACCGGATGAGGGCAAAAAGAAGGCAAGGAAATATCCTGATTAAGATGAAAAGAGGATACGACCTTAGGGAGAAACTCCGGAATGGGGCGCAGCACAACCTTGTCCTGGTGGAACACCAGGAAGGGAGCCTTAGATGACAGAGCTGCCAGCTCAGACACTCGCCGAAGCGATGTGATTGCAACAAGAAACGCCACTTTCTGCGACAGCCGAGAAAAGGAAACTTCCTTCAGAGGCTCGAAGGGCGGCTTCTGGAGAGCAACTAGTACCCTGTTCAGATCCCATGGATCTAACGGTCGCTTGTACGGGGGCACAATATGACAGACCCCCTGCAGGAACGTGCGCACCTTAGGAAGACGTGCTAGACGCTTCTGAAAAAACACGGATAGTGCCGAAACTTGCCCTTTAAGGGAGCTGAGCGACAAGCCCTTTTCTAACCCCGATTGCAGGAAGGAAAGAAACTTGGGCAATGCAAATGGCCAGGGAGACACTCCCTGAGCAGAGCACCAGGACAAGAAAATCTTCCACGTTCTGTGGTAGATCTTAGCCGAATTCGACTTTCTAGCTTGTCTCATTGTGGCAATGACTCCCTGAGATAATCCAGCAGATGCTAGGATCCAGGACTCAATGGCCACACAGTCAGGTTCAGGGCCGCAGAATTCTGATGGAAAAACGGCCCTTGGGACAGTAAGTCTGGTCGGTCTGGCAGTGACCACGGTCGACCGATCGTGAGATGCCACAGATCCGGATACCACGACCTCCTCGGCCAGTCTGGAGCGACGAGTATGACGCGGCTGCACTCGGATCTGATCTTGCGTAGCACTCTGGGCAAGAGCGCCAGAGGCGGAAACACGTATGGGAGCTGAAACTGCGACCAATCTTGAACCAAGGCGTCTGCCGCCAGAGCTCTTTGATCGCGCGACCTCGCCATGAATGCCGGGACCTTGTTGTTGTGCCGGGATGCCATTAGGTCGACGTCCGGCACTCCCCAGCGGCGACAGATTTCCTGAAACACGTCCGGGTGAAGGGACCATTCCCCTGCGTCCATGCCCTGGCGACTGAGGAAGTCTGCTTCCCAGTTTTCTACGCCTGGGATGTGAACCGCGGATATGGTGGATGCTCTGTCCTCCACCCACATTAGAATGCGCCGGACTTCTTGGAAGGCTTGCCGACTGCGCGTCCCTCCTTGGTGGTTGATGTATGCCACCGCTGTGGAGTTGTCCGATTGGATTCGGATCTGCTTTCCTTCCAGCCACTGTTGGAAGGCCAGTAGAGCAAGATACACTGCTCTGATCTCCAGAACATTGATCTGAAGGGTGGACTCCTGCGGAGTCCACGTCCCCTGAGCCCTGTGGTGGAGAAATACTGCTCCCCACCCTGACAGACTCGCATCTGTCGTGACTACTGCCCAGGATGGGGGCAGGAAGGATCTTCCCTGAGACAATGATGTGGGAAGGAGCCACCATTGTAGAGAGTCTTTGGCCGTCTGGGAAAGCGGGACTTTCCTGTCCAGGGACGTTGACTTCCCGTCCCATTGGCGGAGAATGTCCCATTGAAGTGGGCGCAGATGAAACTGCGCAAAGGGAACTGCTTCCATGGCTGCCACCATCTTCCCTAGGAAATGCATGAGGCGCCGCAAGGGATGCAACTGGCCCTGCAGGAGAGATTGCACCCCTGTCTGTAGTGACCGCTGCTTGTCCAGCGGAAGCTTCACTATCGCTGCTAGAGTATGAAACTCCATGCCAAGATACGTTAGTGACTGAGTCGGTGATAGGATCGACTTTGGAAAGTTGATGATCCATCCGAAAGACTGTAGAGTCTCCAGCGTAGCATTCAGGCTGAGTTGGCATGCCTCCCGAGAGGGAGCTTTGACCAATAAGTCGTCTAGGTAAGGAATCACCGAGTGTCCCTGAGAGTGCAAGACTGCTACCACCGCCGCCATGACCTTGGTGAAGACCCGTGGGGCTGTCGCCAGACCAAATGGAAGAGCTACGAACTGAAAATGGTCGTCTCCTATCACAAAACGTAGAAAACGTTGATGTTCTGTAGCAATTGGCACGTGGAGATAAGCATCTTTGATGTCTATTGAGGCAAGGAAGTCTCCTCTGGACATTGAGGCAATGACAGAGCGGAGGGTTTCCATCCGGAACCTCCTGGCGTGCACATGTTTGTTGAGCCGTTTTAGGTCCAGAACAGGACGGAACGAGCCGTCCTTTTTTGGAACCACAAAGAGATTGGAGTAAAACCCTTGCCCTTGTTCCTGAGGAGGGACTGGGATAACCACTCCTTCCGCTTTTAGGGAATCCACCGCCTGCAGCAGAGCATCTGCTCGGTCTGGACGTGGGGAGGTTCTGAAGAACCGAGCTGGAGGACGAGAATTGAACTCGATTCTGTACCCGCGAGACAAAATGTCCGTCACCCACCGGTCTTTGACCTGTGACATCCAAATGCCGGAAAAGCGGGAGAGCCTGCCCCCGACCGGCGATGCGGAGGGGGGGGGCTGGAAGTCATGAGGTAGCCGCTTTGGAAGCGGTACCTCCATTTGCTTTCTTGGGGCGTGTGTGAGTCCGCCACGAATCTGAGTTTCTTTGCGTCCTCTGAGTCCCTTTGGACGAGGTAAATGGTGTCTTGCCCGAACCTCGAAAGGACTGAAACCTCTGCTGCCACTTTTTCTGCTGAGGTTTGGGTGTTCTGGGTTGTGGTAAAGAGGAGTCTTTACCCTTGGACTGCTTAATGATGTCAGCCAATGGCTCGCCAAACAGTCTCTCTCTAGACAAAGGCAAACTGGTTAAACATTTTTTGGAACCAGCATCTGCTTTCCAGTCCTTTAACCACAAGGCTCTGCGCAAAACTACCGAATTGGCGGACGCCATTGAGGTGCGACTGGTAGATTCTAGGACCGCATTGATAGCGTAAGACGCAAACGCCGACATCTGCGTGGTAAGGTGCGCCACTTGCGGCACTGCTGGATGCATGATAGCATCCACTTTTGCTAAGCCAGCTGAAATAGCCTGGAGTGCCCATACGGCTGCGAATGCCGGAGCAAACGACGCGCCTATAGCTTCATAGACAGATTTTAACCAAAGGTCCATCTGTCTGTCATTGGCATCTTTAAGTGAAGCGCCATCCTCCACTGCAACTATGGATCTAGCTGCAAGTTTGGAAATCGGGGGGTCTACCTTTGGACACTGTGTCCAGCGCTTGACCACCTCAGGGGGGAAAGGGAAACGCGTATCTTTAGATCGTTTAGAGAAACGCCTTTCTGGGTGAGCGTCGTGCTTCTGGATTGATTCTCTGAAGTCAGAGTGATCTAACAAAGCACTCAATTTACGCTTGGGATAAAGGAAACGAAACTTTTCCTGCTCCGCAGCCGCCTCTTCTGCTGAAGGGGCTGGGGGAGAAATATCCAACAGCCTATTGATGGCTGAGATAAGGTCGTCTACCATGGCATCCCCATCCGGGGTATCCAGGTTGAGAGGGGTTCCAGGAGTGGATTCCTGATCACTCTCATCAGACACATCACAGGGAGACTGATTGCGCTGAGACCCTGAGCAGTGTGAAGACGTCGAGGGTCTTTCCCAGCGAGCTCGCTTAGGGTGGCTGGGGCCATCATCTGAGTCATAATCCTCGGCCTGTGAAGCCGGGGACCCCCCTGTGGGCTGGATACATTCCAAGTAAGGGGGACCTGAGGACAGAGGCCTCGCCGTGCCCAGAGACTGAGCCCCATGCATAGATTGCAAGGTCTCAAGGATTTTTGCCATAGATACAGACATATTATCTGCAAAAACTGCAAAGTCCGTCCCTGTCACCGGGGCAGAACTTACAAGCGTCTCAGCCTGGGTCGCTACCTCTCCTGACTCCGGCTGGCGAAGCAGCACCGGGTCGGAGCATTGCACACAATGGGGGTCATCAGAGCCTGCTGGTAGATTAGCCCCACATGCAGCACACGCAGTATACACAGCCCTTTTTGCCTTGGCCGCCTTGCGTTTTGAGGATGACATGTTGCTGCTTCCACAGAGCGATCTGGGATATGCAGCCAGAAGCGCACCTCACAGTGCAAGAAATACAATATCTATATAACTGTATCCAGTACACTGATACACAGTGAGGCACTAGAGGGACCAGCACAGAAAAATCGCTTACCGCCCGCTTAAAAAGCGGGTGTGTGGTCGCCAGATAGCCCCTAGTCCAGGTCTCCCAGAGCCTTGCGTCCTTCCTCCAGCCAGGCATGCATGTAATGGCTGCCGGCGTCTCGAGAGAGGAAGGGGGGCGGGCCCTGGGCGTTCCTGGCCAAGAGCGGGAAGCCTGCTTCCCTCTGTGCCAAGTGAGAGGGCTGGAGCATGTAAATCAGGCTCCAGCCCTCGTCGCTGCTTGCGAACAGCGTCTCTCCCCTACCCTGAATGACAGGGTGGGGGCGGGAACGAAACGGAGCTGCCGGCGTCCTAGGCCCAAAAAGCCGGGGACTAAAGTTATAACCGCCGCCGCCGTAAAAGCGCGGACGGCGGATCCCCGGCGCACCACAAGTCACAGCAGCGCCGCCCGGTCCAGAGGGGGTCGGCGCTGCGTTCCCAAACACAAACAATCCCCCAGTAATCTGTAGGGACACCAACTCCACGTTGCGGTCCCCGGCGCACTATAACACCCAGCCAGCCCGGAGTGTGTCTGTGCCTGCCGGGGACACAGAGTACCTGTAAGATGCAGGGCCCTGTCCCTGATCGTACTCCTGCTCCGAATCCATCAGGTTCTAATGGGTCTGTGGATGGAGCCCGGCATCAGAGCTGAGAGGCCGGCAGGATCCCACTTCCACAGAGCCCTACAAGGGGATGTGGAAGGAAAACAGCATGTCAGGCTCCAGCCCTGTACCAGCAATAGGTACCTCAACCTTACAACACCATCCAGGGGTGAGAAGGGAGCATGCTGGGAACACTATATGTGTCCTCTTTTCTTCCATCCGACATAGTCAGCAGCTACTGCTGACTAAAATCTGTGGAGCTATGCATGGAATGTCTGACCTCCTTCGCACACAAAGCTAAAACTGGAGAACCCGTGATACCACGGGGGGGTATAGCCAGAGGGGGAGGGGCCTTGCACTTTTAATGTAGTGCTTTGTGTGGCCTCCAGAGGGCAGTAGCTATACCCCAATCGTCTGGGTCTCCCAATAGAGCGCTGAAGAAAAGAGGATACCACCTTCGGGAGAAACTCCTGAATGGGGCGCAGCACTACCTTGTCCTGGTGGAAGACCAGGAAGGGAGCCTTGGATGACAGCGCTGCTAGCTCAGACACTCTCCGAAGAGATGTGATCGCTACCAGAAAAGCCACTTTCTGTGACAGTCTAGAAAGTGAAACCTCCCTCAGAGGCTCGAAGGGCGGCTTCTGGAGGGCAACTAGCACCCTGTTCAGGTCCCATGGATCTAACGGTCGCTTGTACGGGGGTACGATATGACAAACCCCCTGCAGGAACGTGCGCACCTTAGAGAGTCGTGCTAGACGCTTCTGAAAAAAGACGGATAGCGCCGAGACTTGCCCCTTAAGGGAGCCGAGCGACAAACCTTTTTCTAACCCAGATTGCAGGAAAGAAAGAAAGGTAGGCAAGGCAAATGGCCAGGGAGACACTCCCTGAGCAGAGCACCAGGATAAGAATATCCTCCACGTTCTGTGGTAGATCTTAGCGGACGTGGGCTTCCTAGCCTGTCTCATGGTGGCAACGACCCCTTGGGATAATCCTGAAGACGCTAGGATCCAGGACTCAATGGCCACACAGTCAGGTTCAGGGCCGCGGAATTCCGATGGAAAAACGGCCCTTGGGACAGTAAGTCTGGTCGGTCTGGGAGTGCCCACGGTTGGCCGACCGTGAGACGCCACAGATCCGGATACCACGCCCTCCTTGGCCAGTCTGGAGCGACGAGTATGACGCGGCTGCAGTCGGATCTGATCTTGCGTAGCACCCTGGGCAAGAGTGCCAGAGGTGGAAACACATAAGGGAGCCGGAACTGCGACCAATCTTGCACTAAGGCGTCTGCCGCCAGAGCTCTGTGATCGCGAGACCGTGCCATGAAGGTTGGGACCTTGTTGTTGTGCCGGGACGCCATTAGGTCGACGTCCGGCCTTCCCCAGCGGCGACAGATTTCCTGAAACACGTCCGGGTGAAGGGACCATTCCCCTGCGTCCATGCCCTGGCGACTGAGGAAGTCTGCTTCCCAGTTTTCTACGCCGGGGATGTGAACTGCGGATATGGTGGAGGCCGTGGCTTCCACCCACACCAGAATCCGCCGGACTTCCTGGAAGGCTTGCCGACTGCGTGTCCCCCCTTGGTGGTTGATGTATGCCACCGCTGTGGAGTTGTCCGACTGAATTCGGATCTGCTTTCCTTCCAGCCACTGCTGGAAGGCTAGTAGGGCAAGATACACTGCTCTGATCTCCAGAACATTGATCTGAAGGGAGGACTCCTGCTGAGTCCACGTACCCTGAGCCCTGTGGTGGAGAAAAACTGCTCCCCACCCTGACAGACTCGCGTCTGTCGTGACCACCGCCCAGGACGGTGGTAGGAAGGATCTTCCCTGTGATAATGAGGTGGGAAGAAGCCACCACTGCAGAGAGTCTTTGGCCGTCTGGGAAAGGGAGACTTTCCTGTCCAGGGATGTTGACTTCCCGTCCCATTGGCGGAGAATGTCCCATTGAAGTGGGCGCAGATGAAACTGCGCAAACGGAACCGCCTCCATTGCCGCCACCATCTTCCCGAGGAAGTGCATGAGGCGTCTTAAGGAGTGCGACTGACTTTGAAGGAGAGCCTGCACCCCAGTCTGTAGTGACCTCTGCTTGTCCAGCGGAAGCTTCACTATCGCTGAGAGAGTATGAAACTCCATGCCAAGATACGTTAGCGATTGGGTCGGTGACAGATTTGACTTTGAGAAGTTGATGATCCACCCGAACGTCTGGAGAGTCTCCAGTGCAACATTCAGGCTGAGTTGGCATGCCTCCTGAGAGGGTGCCTTGACAAGTAGATCGTCCAAGTAAGGGATCACAGAGTGTCCCTGAGAGTGCAAGACTGCTACCACTGCCGCCATGACCTTGGTGAACACCCGTGGGGCTGTCGCCAGACCAAATGGCAGAGCTACGAACTGAAGATGGTCGTCTCCTATCACGAAGCGTAGAAAGCGTTGGTGCTCTGTAGCAATCGGCACGTGGAGATAAGCATCTTTGATGTCTATTGATGCTAGGAAATCTCCTTGAGACATTGAGGCAATGACTGAGCGGAGGGATTCCATCCGGAACAGCCTGGCGTTCACATGCTTGTTGAGCAGTTTTAGGTCCAGAACAGGACGGAATGAGCCGTCCTTTTTTGGCACCACAAAGAGATTGGAGTAAAAACCTTGTCCTTGTTCCTGAAGAGGAACAGGGACCACCACTCCTTCTGCTCTTAGAGAATTCACCGCCTGCAGAAGGGCATCTGCTCGGTCGGGATGTGGGGAAGTTCTGAAGAACCGAGGCGGAGGACGAGAACTGAACTCTATCCTGTACCCGTGAGACAAAATGTCTGTTACCCACCGGTCTTTGACCTGTGGCAGCCAAATGTCGCAAAAGCGGGAGAGCCTGCCACCGACCGAGGATGCGGAGGGAGGGGGCCGAAAGTCATGAGGCAGCCGCCTTGGAAGCGGTACCTCCGGTTGCTTTCTTGGGGCGTGAGTGAGCCCGCCAGGAATCAGAGCTCCTTTGCTCTTTCTGAGTCCCTTTGGACGAGGAGAATTGGGGCTTGCCCGAGCCTCGAAAGGACCGAAACTTTGACTGCCACTTCCTCTGTTGAGGTTTGCTTGATCTGGGCTGGGGTAAGGAAGAGTCCTTACCTTTGGACTGTTTAATGATTTCCGCCAATTGCTCACCAAACAGTCTGTCTCCAGATAACGGCAAGCTGGTTAAACATTTTTTAGAAGCAGAATCTGCTTTCCATTCTTTTAACCACAAGGCTCTGCGCAAAACTACAGAGTTGGCGGATGCCATTGCGGTACGGCTCGTAGAGTCCAGTACCGCATTAATAGCGTAGGTCGCAAACGCAGTCATTTGCGTAGTTAAGGACGCCACTTGCGGCACTGCTGGACGTATGAAAGAGTCCACTTGTGCCAAACCAGCTGAAATAGCTTGGAGCGCCCACACGGCCGCGAATGCTGGAGCAAACGACGCGCCAATAGCTTCATAGACAGATTTCAACCAAAGGTCCATCTGTCTGTCATTGGCATCTTTAAGTGAAGCCCCATCCTCCACTGCAACTATGGATCTAGCTGCAAGCCTGGATATTGGAGGGTCCACTTTTGGACACTGGGTCCAGCGTTTGACCACATCAGGGGGAAAGGGATAACGTGTATCCTTAAGACGTTTGGAAAAACGCTTGTCCGGATAAGTATTGTGTTTCTGGATGGATTCTCTGAAGTCAGAGTGGTCCAGAAAAGTGCTCAATTTACGCTTGGGATACAGGAAATGGAATTTCTCCTGCTGGGCAGCTGCCTCCTCTGCTGAGGGGGCTGGGGGAGAAATATCCAACAGCCTATTGATGGCCGCTATAAGGTCATTTACCATGGCGTCACCATCTGGCGTATCCAAATTGAGTGCGGTGTCAGGACTAGAATCCTGATCACCCACCTCTGTCTCATCATATAGAGACCCTTCTCGCTGAGACCCTGATCCGCGTGATGACGTGGAGGGTCTCTCCCAGCGAGCTCGCTTAGGCGGCCTGGGACTGTCATCGGAGTCAGAGCCCTCAGCCTGTGAAGCCTGGGACCCCCTTGAAGTACGGATTAGTTCCAACTGAGGGGGACCGGGGAACATAGGCACAGCAGTGTCCATGGTCTGAGCAACTGGCCTGGACTGCAAGGTCTCCAGGATTTTTGTCATAGTCACAGACATTTTATCAGCAAAGACTGCAAATTCTGTCCCCGTCACCGGGGCAGGGTTCACAGGCGTCTCAGCCTGGGCTACCACCACCATAGGCTCTGGCTGACGAAGTGCCACTGGGACTGAACATTGCACACAATGAGAGTCGTTGGAGCCTGCTGGTAGATTAGCCCCACATGCTGTACAAGCAGTGTATACAGCCCGTGCCTTGGCACCCTTGCGTTTTGTGGATGACATGTTGCTGTCTCCTCAGAGCAATATAGGGGTATACAGCCAAGAAGCGACCGTACAGTGCAGTATATATATATATATATCTGGTACAGGAAAACGTACACCAATACACACTGTGGCACTAGTGGGGCCAGCACTAAAGTGCTGCTTACCGCCCGCTAAACGCGGGTGTGTGGTCGCCAGAAATCCCTAGTCTGGGTCTCCCAGAGCCTGTGTCCGTCCTCCAGCCAGACTGCATGCAGGAATGGCTGCCGGCGTCCTGTGGAGGGGGGGGCGGGCCCTGGGCGTGCCAGACCAAAAGCGGGAAACCTGCGTCCCACTGTGCCAAGTGAGAGGGCTGGAGCATGTAAATAAGGCTCCAGCCCTCGGCGCTGAGTAATCGTACAGCGTCTCTCCCCTTCCCTGATTGACAGGGAGGGGGCGGGAACGAAGCGGAGCTAGGCCGCAAAAGCCGGGGACTAAATTTATAAGCGCCGCCGCCGTAAAAGCGCGGTCGGCGCTAAGTCCCCGGCGCACTACAAGTCCCAGCCGCGCCGCCGCTCCGAGAGTGGCCGGCGCGGTAGTTCCCAGCACATGAAGTCACACAGCTAAGCTGTTGTGACTCAAACCCCAGCGTACAGCGCTACTGTCCCCGGCGCACTAACACACCCAGCAAGTCTGGTGTGTGCGTGCCCGCCTGTACGGGGACACAGAGTACCTGAAAGTTGCAGGGCCTTGTCCCTGAACGGTACACAGCTCCGTATCCATCAGGTTCACTGGGTCTGTGGATGGAGCCCGGCCTCAGGGCTTGGGGGCCGGTAAGATCCCACTTCCACAGAGCCCCTCAGGGGGATGGGGAAGGAAAGCAGCATGTGGGCTCCAGCCTCCGTACCCGCAATGGGTACCTCAACCTTACAAACCACAAGTGGGGTAAGAAGGGAGCATGCTGGGGGCCCTATATGGGCCCTCTTTTCTTCCATCCGACATAGTCAGCAGCTACTGCTGACTAAACAGTGGAGCTATGCGTGGATGTCTGACCTCCTTCGCACAAAGCAGAAAACTGGTGAGCCAGTGATCCCACTGGGGGTGTATAGCCAGAAGGGGAGGGGCCTTACACTTTTTAGTGTAATGCTTTGTGTGGCCTCCGGAGGCAGTGCTATACACCCAATCGTCTGGGTCTCCCAATGGAGCGCCGAAGAAAGTATTCTAATACCCAACTGGATTCAGATGATTCGCACAGCCTGGTCTATCAGCACCAACTCCATCTGTGACTTATCTCTCTTCTACTGGGCCATCCTCTAAGCTCATTTATGACCTGATGAACTTTGATGTGGTCATAAATAAGCCAAGAAAATAACTCCGGTGACGAGAGACAATAGTTGTCCAGTATTTGACATTAGAATGAGCTTAGAGGATGCACAAGTCAATGTTTGAAAACACTTAAAGGGAACCAGTCACCAAATTTTGGCCTTTTAAAACTACCACCTTAAGCAGCCCCTTTGTTGCATTCCATGAAGGTGCACGTTAGCCCTTGACCCCCTAAAAAAATACCTATATAAAATATCCTGCCCTATATGTAAATTGTCCAATGGGCGTCCTTTTCTGCGCCTCCTTTCCCCGTTCTCCCATGCCGATTGACATGGATGAAAACCTAGGTGCGCCTGCGCGAACTAGTGAGTTCTCTGCGCATGCGCAAGATTTTGCCTGGCGATGTGGCTGAAGCGGGTGACATCATCCACATCGCGAGGCAAAATCTCGCTCCTGCGCAGAGAACTCGCCAGTTCACGCAGGCGCACTGAGGTTTTCAGCTGTGACGGCAATAGGGCAGAGTGAAGTGCGCCTGCGCAGGTGCGAGATTTTGCCAACGTGGATGGCGTCCGAGGTGTTATCCACATCAATCAGCACGGGAAGAGGGCAAAAGAAGGGACAGGAGAAGCAGATTTGGACGCCCATCGGACCGCACGATTTACATACATGGCGGGAGATTTTGTAAGGCTATTTGTGAGGTCTATGGGGGGGGGGGTAACATACCTTTATAGAATGAAGCACAGGAGCTGCTTAAGGTGCTAGTTTTAGTTTAGAAGGCCAAAATCTGGTGACCGATTCCCTTTAATAAAACACTTCGGCAAAAATGCTTTACAGCTAATAATGGATGCAATTAAGAATAAAAAGGCGTCCAATCAATATAAGAATAAAGCAGAATAGGAACTTACGTTCTCCTCCTCTTTGAAGCAGGCGATCCTGACCGAGATCTTGAGGATGAGGATGAGCAAGAGCAGGAGCAGGAGGAGGACATGGAGTCTGAACGACTACTACTAGACCTGCCTCTCCAAGATTTTTGGGGACTGGGGGACCCCTGGTATTTCCTATAGCAGCGCAGAGCCCTCCGGGATGAGACGTTTCCTCTTTTCACATCAGTTCTACTCGCTCCGGTTTCACTACGACAAGGAGACGAGTCCGGAGACATTAATACTGAAGCTGGCGCACTGGCAACGGCCGACTCAGCCATAACATTAGTCCTGTGGTCCAGGGGGTCTGTGCTAGCTTTCTGTATGCTACCACAGGGTGCAATTGGTTTGATGGGGCCACAGGTGGTGCTTTGGTTGGAGACTACTGAAGGTGCGCTTGGAGCAGGCTGCTTTGGGCAAGCTTTGATCTGCTGCCGCTTGTTGAATTGCACTATGGGCTTTATGGTGATATTTGGATGATGCTTCACGTTCCAGCGGGAGCCTTCTTCACACGCAGCAGGTGACGCAGCGGTGGTGGCGGTGGTGGTGGCGGCCTTGTTCCCTTCCTGCTGGCTTGAGAAGATGCAGTAATCGTGGTCACCAGAGGCCACGTGGACAGGAGGCACGGCTACAGAGGGTGAAGAGCCAACACTGCGCAGTTTCAGGCGGCTTTGTGGTAATGGCTTTGGCTCGATGAGTTTTGCAGTTTTCACAGGTGAATAGCTCTTCTCCTGGACATGCAAAGACCTGGGCTTGCCAGCAACGGGCCCAGTAGCCGCAGACTTCCAGAGCTGATGCGGAGGGGTTGCAGGAGGTGTCAGACCTGCAAGAGAAACAGTATTTTTCCTTTTAGAACCTCGTACAAATCCAGGAGTCAATCCATATAAATGCAACATTTAATGAAGACACATTCAAGAGGCAGATCTTCAATTATCTGAGTGTCTCATGGAAGCATCATCTCCCTTATGGGACAAAAAAAACCCCCCATGTTTTCTTTGTATAGACCGGTATGCATCGAGCTACAATTAGGGGTGTCTGCATAAATCTAAATGTCGTTAGCTCCCCCTAGTGGTGACTGTATAAATCTGTATATAGTGAGCTCCCCCTAGTGGAGACTGCATAAATCTGTATATAGTGAGCTCCCTCTAGTGGCGTCTGTATAATTTGTATGTAGTGAGCTCCCTCTAGTGGTGGCTGTATAAATCTGTATGTAGTGAGCTCATCCTAGTGGTGGCTGCATAAATCTGTACATAGCGAGTTCCCCCTAGTGGTGACTATATAAATCTGTATGAACTCCCTGTAGTGAAGGCTATGTAAATCTGTATGCAATGAGCTACTCTTAGTGGTGGCTGTATAAATCTGTATTTAGTGAGGTCCCCCTACTGGTGACTGTATACATCTGTATGCAGTGAGCTCCCTCTAGTGGTGGCTGTATAAATCTGTATGTAGTGAGCTCCCTCTAGTGGAGACTGTATAAATCTGTATGTAGTGAGCTCCCTCTAGTGGAGGCTGTATAAATCTGTATGTAGTGAGCTCCCTCTAGTGGAGGCTGTATAAATCTGTATTTAGTGAGCTCCCCCTAGTGGTGGCTGTATAAATCTGTATGTAGTGAGCTCCCCCTAGTGGTGGCTGTATAAATCTGTATGTAGTGAGCTCCCCCTAGTGGTGGCTGTATAAATCTGTATGTAGTGAGCTCCCCCTAGTGGTGGCTGTATAAATCTGTATGTAGTGAGCTCCCTCTAGTGGAGGCTGTATAAATCTGTATGTAGTGAGCTCCCTCTAGTGGAGGCTGTATAAATCTGTATTTAGTGAGCTCCCCCTAGTGGTGGCTGTATAAATCTGTATGTAGTGAGCTCCCCCTAGTGGTGGCTGTATAAATCTGTATGTAGTGAGCTCCCCCTAGTGGTGGCTGTATAAATCTGTATGTAGTGAGCTCCCCCTAGTGGTGGCTGTATAAATCTGTATGTAGTGAGCTCCCCCTAGTGGTGGCTGTATAGAGAAGTATTTCTTGAGATAGTTACTTTTTGGCTGCAGGTAGGGCTGCCATCTGGACATTACTGCCCTTACTGGTGTATGGGGCCCGGATTCTGCCGTTTCAGTATTCAACTGAACGTGTGTCATCAAATGCATTCAGTTGAAATATATTCCTGCATGGCAATAGTTAACAGCCACCAGCCAATCAGAGGGCAGCAGCTGACGTCGACGAGCACGTCGCCGGCATATGAGGTCACTGCCATGTGTCGGCATGTTCATGCTGCATAGATCAAGTAGGAAGAGGACATGGCTGTACCGCTGCAAGGTAACAAGAAACCTCTTTTTTTCTATTTGCTGGTACTGAAAAGCTGCAATATGGGGAACAGTGACATTTATCTCCCTCTCTCCTCCGTTGCCGGCTATTGCCATTCTCGCCTTGCACTCGGGTACACCGGCGTACTGTGAGTGCAGTGCGATCTTTCTCTCGCCCCATAAACTTGAAGGGATGAGAGAGAAAGACTCGCATTGCACTCGCAGCATGCTGCGACTATTTTCTCGGTCCGATTAGGACTGAGAAAATAATCACTCATGGGTGCTAACAGGTTAATATTGGTCCAAGTGGAATGTGATGTTTTATTGCATTCCACTCGCTCCGATTTTCACGCCGTGTGTCTAGGCCTTACTATTCTGTTTTTTAATTAAATGATCACTATTACAGTATTTGGCAACAATGTGGTGGTAATATGTGGTCTGGTCATGGTGTGGCGATATTTGTCCCTTGTATGTGGTATTATGTCACTATGTGGTGGCAACATGTGGTCCGGCCATGATGCGGCAGTATGTCATTTGTATGTGGTATTATTGTATTGGTCATTAAAAAAAAAAAAAAAAAATTATATATATATATATATATATATATATATATATATATATATATATATATATATATATATATATATATATATATATATATATATATATATATATATATATATATACACATACATATACATACATATACATATATACATATACATATATATATACATACACATACATATACATATATATACATATATACATATGACACATTGCCTTAAAGAAAAAATAATATACCTAAGAGATATTGGAGGTTTTAGTAATTTTTAATGGGTTAGAGTATAGTAGGGCCCTGCCAAAAAAGAGTTTACCTTGTGGCAGTGGTCAGCTTTAAAACTTTTGGCCAAAATGATTGCTATGTAAGTGATATGGTGTTCTTTGGGAAGGTAATGTGTGATTAGTGAGGACGTGGTGCAGAAATTGAGGTTTTTCTCAAAAAGTGGGTGTTAGGACTAAGGAAGGTTTGAGGGTGGAGGCGGAGCTGGGGTGGAGTCTCGATGGAGTCTCAAAGGTGCCTGATAATTTTGCCAGTATGGGGCCCTGAAATTTGAGCATCCAAAAGGTTGGGATTAATACTAAAAGCTGCACAATCAGGAAAAAGTAACTGCGACCCATAGGAGGTACATTACAAATGCATTCAGCAGAGCTCTGCACCCCTCTGTGCCCAGCGTCACTCAGACTATGGCTTCTTATACCGCAAAATGTATTTACTGAAGGCGGGCTGCACGTGTGATAAGCGGCCACTCACCAGCCGTGTTCACCAACTCCGGTGCCAGCAGTTTCTCATGAATCATCTTCTCCAATGTTTTCCCAGTCCTGTCAAAAAAACAAACATATGACAATGACGATCATTGCTACCCCCCAAAAAAAAAAAAAATAATAGTCAAGCCTGGAACCAGAGAGTAGCTAAAGATTGCCAAAAAATGCAGGTGGGGACAAACCTGGTGTTTTCGGGCATCCATCTAAAATTCATAGGGGGAAAGTGGTTCCCAACTCTCACCTGATGCCAGGGATAAAGGAAGGATCAGGCTGATGGATAATAAAAAAAAAGTAGAGAACTCCGGCACACTACCCCAATAATGTAAACAGACAAAAAAAAAAAAAGTTTATTTGCAATCACAGTTTTTCTTTATTATGTAGAAAATGTTATTGAAAGTCCAAACAAGTTAAACAAGTTGACGTTTCGACCTGTACGGTTTTTATCAAATAGGACTTATCTGAACATAAGTGAAAAAAACAACAATATAACACAGATTGAGACAAGTTTAGTCATATACGAAAAAAATTACGTTTTTTTCGTATATGACTAAACTTGTGTCAATCTGTTTTATATTAATTGTTGTTTTTTCACTTATGTTCAGACGCGGGCAGGGACCTCTCTCCTCCTGTACCTGTTTGTGTCTTGTATTGTTTATGATTATTGTACTTGTCCCTATTATGTACACCCCTTTCACATGTAAAGCGCCATGGAATTGATGGCGCTATAATATTATTTTTTATTATTATTAAGTCCTATTTGATGAAGGCTGTATAGGTCGAAACGTCAACTTGTTTGGACTTTTAATAACATTTTCTACATAAAGAAAAACTGTGATTGCAAAGAAACTTTTTTCGTCTGTTTACATTATTAGGGTAGTGTGCCGGAGTTCTCTACTTTTTCGATATTGCTTTTCTCCAGAGCACCTATAAGGTGAAGCAGGGTCTTAATCTTGATGGATAATAATAGGCCTGATCCTTTGTAATGAAGCCGCCATAGACATTATTTGACTCCATGTTTTTTGCAAGCGAAATAAGCACTGGGCCAACATCTATCCAAGGTGTATGGCCAGCTGTACAGTATTTGGTTATCACTATACAGACCTTCAAGGGCGCAGCTCACTTCCACACTGGGAGGCGAGTGACACTCAAGTGTTGCTCACCTCCCAAAGCAAAAGTGAGCGGAACGACCGACCATAAAGTCCAGAAAAGCTCCCCCATTTCATCCATAACCCCATACACTTATGCAGGCACAGCTGCACGTTCTGCCGTCGGCAGCGATGTGTAGCTGTAGGGTAACTCTTCTACTTACCCAGAGTTTCCTACAGCCAATTTATCAGGACTCCGAGGGAGCCGTTCCTCCTCTTTAGCTGCAAAGAACCAAATGTGTTAAAACGTCTGTAAATCAGGACTGGAGAAGGGTCGACACATCACGTACAAAAACAAGAATGGACGACAAGATATCACATCTACAGGCTGGCACTGGCATTGTGCCCTTCATCATTGCTGCCATGATGTGTGCTAGCGCACTAACACTGCAGCTGTAAACGCAGCTCCTGGCATCATTTTTTTTCTTTAAGTCACAAGACCCCAAACCCATCAAAAACATTTTTTGACTTCTGATTTTGGGTAAAAAAACCCCTAAAAAATAAAAAAGTAGTATGTCCTGTGCTTTGGCTAGGATGCCCTTGTTGGGGCTCATCTCTATTTTACACCTGATCCCATTGAGTATTTACTGCAGAGCGGGCAAACCTCAATAATAGGGGCTGCTGCAGACTAAGCACATTCTCCCCAATACAATGGGACGGCACCGCCCCTGCGTGTCAGGGAACAGGAGAAGAAAAGCCGGCACTCCACCATGAATGCAGAAAGTGAATATTTATGCAGCAAATTCAGTGAAAATTAAACAGACGTTTCAGTCCAGTATTAGACCTTCATCAGTGTCACGTGCTGCTGAAAAAGAGCTGCCTGTATTGGTGGCATAGGGACGACAGCGGTGTCCGCCGCTGCTGTTGTGCCGGCAGCACGTGAAACTGATGAAGGTCTAATACTGTGAGGGTAGCCTGGGCTATAGGCCGTTTCACCAGATGTAATAAGATTATCTGTGTGTGTAAATAACCAAAGTATAGATGTCGTTGTATAATTATTTGTGTGCCTATATGACAATTGTATAGAAGCGTTATAATATGACTTTAAGATGTGTGATCAGGAATGTGTTAACTAGATGATCAAGGCAAAATGAACAATGAACAAAGATACATTTAGAATATACTGCGAGAATATGTAATCCGTTCTCGGGAGGCGAAAAGTGGGAGGCTAAATGTGGGAGGCTAAATGTGGGAGGCTAAATGTGGGAGGCTAAATGTGGGAGGCTAAATGTGGGAGGCTAAATGTGGGAGGCTAAATGTGGGAGGCTAAATGTGGGAGGCTAAATGTGGGAGGCTAAATGTGGGAGGCTGATTCCTTGTAATTGCTCAGCAACGTGTTAAAGAAGTATTCAGTAGCTGGTTTAGGCTGGTATTAGGAAGCCAGAAACAGCCTGATGACGTAATATATGGACATTGCTGGTTATCTCTGACCAATCAGGGACTATGTTGAACTGAATAACTGTGTGTATTTTACAATATACGGATCAGAAGACCATTGAGCTTCTCCCGAATAGAGACGTCTGTGTGGTTATTGTTCCTCATACATACATCTGCGCAGATTGATTTGAACTCAGTCTCTGTGACCCTGAAAAACCCAATTTGTGGTTTTCCCTAAATTCCCAAGCTTGACAATACTTGATGGAAACATTGTTTAATTTTCACTGAATTTGCTGCATAAATATATTCACCTTTTGCATTCATCGTGAAGTGGTCGGCTTTTCTTCTCCTCTTCTGGGTTCGCACCCTTCCGATGCACCCCGACTTATACCAGGAGTGCCACAATATCTCATATGAAGTGCCAGGGAACAGTTACTAGTCAGGGGTGTGTACTTACAAGGGTTAAAGTGCTTACCTTCAGTCTTCTCAAACTGCTCCAGCAAACTGGTGAGATCCGTCGCTTCAATACCTGGAAGACATGAGAACGTCAATTCCCATCCGTACATAGTCATTTAGCTCCGCGTTTTTTGTTTTGTTTTTTTTCGCAGTTTTGTTAACTTCATTGTGATTCCTGTTATCGGGGCCCTGTAAGATGTCTGGTAAGAAGGGCGAAGCCAAAATTGTGCATTGTCTGCAGGTAAACGAAGTCTGACACTGATTTGATATTGAAGACTAGAGCCATGTGCCCACGGGAGCTTGCTTCTGCCGTGGAAAACCTGTGGATTTTTCTGAATTTTCCAGATAAATCCGCAGGTTTCAGCATGTACAGACACTCCCCATGTAATCCTGTGGGACATGGGGAGTGTCTGTGTCCATGCTGCGGTATGTGCGGCTGCGGAATATGCTGCGGATGTCCCGCCGCCGCACATAACTGCATGTCAATTATTCCTGCGGAAATACCTGCAGAAATCCCGGCCCTCCACTATGGAGATAGAGGCCGGGACGTCCGCAGGTAAATCGTATGAATATCCGCAGGTTTACCGTAGCTATTCCGCTGTACTACCGGAGCTAAAAAATAGCTGCGGATGCTGACGGGCAGCTGCGGGAAACCTGCGCATACACCCGCAGATACGAGCTTCCGTGGGCACATAGCCTTAAGATACCAGAAAAGCCCTTAAAATTTCGGCTACAAATGCTTATACGTTTTATCATCCTGTAACATGTACGTATCTCCTCCATCCAGAGCTGCCACTCATCACCAAAATGAGCATGAGCTCCTCAGGGGAGGGATTATAAAACTGAGAGGAGCCAATCAATTCACAGGATCCAAGTCCAGAGGTCACGTCGGTAATACGTGGCCTCTGGACAAAAGCTGAAATAGCTGGTAGGTGGGAAACTGTTCACAGGGCTCCCGATAAGCGGCCACAAACTACCATGAACACTGGCCTGGGCCCTTTGTATAGAGTAGAGCATCTCTATACAATACTACATTTCCAGCTTTAAAAGGGAACCTGTCACTAGGTTTTTCCCTTATAAGCTGTGGCCACCACTAGTGAGCCCATCTACACAGAATTCTAGAATACTGTATATAAGAGCCCAGAGCACTCTGTAGAACGTAAAAAAAAGAGAATTTTGTTTACTTACCGTAAATTCTTTTTCTTATAGTTCCGTATTGGGAGACCCAGACAATGGGTGTTTAGCTTCTGCCTCCGGAGGACACACAAAGTACTACAATTAAAAGTGTAGCTCCTCCCTCCGAGCATATACACCCCCTGGATGACGAAACTAAAAAGTTTAGTGCAAAAGCTGAAGGAGGACATCCACCCATAAGTAGAGATAGAGTAAAACCCGGAATAACCGGAACCTCTGTCTACAACAACAGCCGGTGAAAACACACGGAACAAGAAACTGCCAACAGGCAACAGGGAGGGTGCAGGGTCTCCCATGTCGGAACTATAAGAAAAAGAATTTACGGTAAGTAACAAAATTCTCTTTTTCTTCATCGTTCCTTATGGGAGACCCAGACCATGGGACGTCTCAAAGCAGTCCATGGGTGGGAAATAAACAGAACTGAGAAGTAGGCAAAACCTAACTTCACAAATGGGCGACAGCTGCCTGAAGGATGCGTCTGCCCAAGCTCGCATCTGCCGAAGCATGAGCATGCACTTGGTAGTGCTTCGAAAAGGTGTGCAAACTAGACCAAGTGGCAGCCTGACAAACCTGCTGAGCCGTAGCCTGGTGCCTGAAAGCCCAGGAGGCACCGACAGCTCTGGTCGAGTGCGCCTTAATTCCTGGCGGTGGGGGCACCTGAGAACATTGGTAGGCATCGGATATGGCCGACCTAATCCAACGAGCTAGGGTCGGTTTAGAAGCCGAGAGACCCTTGCACTGACCCGTGGTTAGCACAAAAAGAGAGGTGCACCGCCTAAGAGCGGCGGTGCGTGACACATAGATCAGGAGCGCCCGCACCAAATCCAAAGTATGCAACGCTTTCTCAAAGCGATGCACAGAGGCCGGACAAGGGAAGGCAATGAAATGTCCTGGTTAAGGTGGAAAGGAGACACCACCTTAGGGAGAAAGCCCGGAGTCGGACGGAGAACCACCTTGTCTTGATAAACCAACAAGGGTGACTCCGAAGAGAGCACAGTCAAATCAGAGACTCTCCTGAGAGAAGTTATGGCCACCAGAAGAAGGGAATTTTGTTACTTACCGTAAATTCCTTTTCTTCTAGCTCCTATTGGGAGACCCAGACGATTGGGTGTATAGCACTGCCTCCGGAGGCCACACAAAGCATTACACTAAAAAGTGTAAGGCCCCTCCCCTTCTGGCTATACACCCCCAGTGGGATCACTGGCTCACCAGTTTTAGTGCAAAAGCAAGAAGGAGGAAAGCCAATAACTGGTTTAAACAAATTCACTCCGAAGTAACATCGGAGAACTGAAAACCATTTAACATGAACAACATGTGTACCCGAAAACAACCAAAAATCCCGAAGGACAACAGGGCGGGTGCTGGGTCTCCCAATAGGAGCTAGAAGAAAAGGAATTTACGGTAAGTAACAAAATTCCCTTCTTCTTCGGCGCTCCATTGGGAGACCCAGACGATTGGGACGTCCAAAAGCTGTCCCTGGGTGGGTAAAGAAATACCTCATGTTAGAGCTGCAAGACAGCCTTTCCCTACGGGGAGGCAACTGCCGCCTGCAGGACTCTTCTACCTAGGCTGGCGTCCGCCGAAGCATAGGTATGCACCTGATAATGTTTGGTGAAAGTGTGCAGACTCGACCAGGTAGCTGCCTGGCACACCTGTTGAGCCGTAGCCTGGTGCCGTAATGCCCAGGACGCATCCACGGCTCTGGTAGAATGGGCCTTCAGCCCTAATGGAACCGGAAGCCCAGTAGAACGGTAGGCTTCAAGGATTGGTTCCTTGATCCATTGAGCCAGGGTGGATGTTGCAGCCTGCGATCCCTTGCGCTGACCAGTGACAAGGACAAAGAGTGCATCCGAGCGGCGCAGGAGCGCCGTGCGGGAATGTAGATTCTGGGTGCTCTACACCAGATCCAACAATGCAAAGCCATTACATATCGATGAAATGGATAAAAGGAAGGTAAGGAGATATCCTGATTGTGATAAAAAGGGGATACCACCTTAGGGAGAAACTCTGGGATCGGACGCAGCTCTACCTTATCTTGGTGAACACCAGGAAGGGAGCTTTGGATGACCGCGCTGCTAGTTCGGACACTCTCCGAAAAGACATGACCGCTACCAGAAAGGCCACTTTCTGTGAAAGTCGAGAAGTGAAAACATCCCTCAGAGGCTCGAAGGGCGGCTCCTAGAGAGCAATTAATACCCTGTGCAGATCCCATGGGTCTGACGGCCTCTTGTACGGAGGGACAATGTGATAACCCCCCTGCAGGAACGTGCGTACCTGAGGAAGTCGTACTAGGTGCTTCTGAAAGAATACCGACAGCGCTGCGACTTGTCCTTTAAGGGAGCCGAGCGACAAACCTTTTCCCAATCCAGATGCAGGAAGGGGGGAAAAAGGAGACAATGCAAATGGCCAGGGAGACACTCCCTAAGCAGAGCACCAAGATAAGAATAACTTCCACGTCTTGTGGTAGATTTTGGCAGACGTCGGCTTCCCAGCCCGTCTCATGGTGACAATGACGTCTTGAGATAATCCTGAAGACGCTAGGATCTCGGACTCGATGGCCGCACAGGCCGGATCAGGGCCGTAGAATTCAGTGGAAAGAACGGCCCTTGGGACAGTAAGTCTGGCCGGTCTGAGAGTGCCCACGGTTGGCCGACCGTGAGATGCCACAGATCCGGGACCACGACCTCCTCGGTCAGTCTGGGACGACGAGGATGGCGCGGCGGCAAGCGGAGCTGAGCTTGCGTAGCACTCTGGGCAACAGTGCCAGAGTAGAAAACACATAGGGTAGCTGGAACTGCGACCAATCCTGAACTAGGGCGCCTGCCGCCAGAGCTCTTTGCTCGTGAGACCGCGCCATGAAAATCGGGACCTTGTTGTTGTGCCGAGACGCCATTAGGTCGACGTCCGGCATCTCCCAGCGGCTACAGATTTCCTGACACCATACTGGGTGCAGAGGCCATTCCCCTGCGTCCATGCCCAGGCGACTGAGGAAGACTGCTTCCCAATTTTCTACGCCCGGGATGTGAACTGCGGATATGGTGGATGCTCTGTCCCCCACCCACATCAGAATCCGCCGGATTGCCTGGTAGGCTTGGCGATGCGTGTTCCGCCTTGGTGGGCGATGTCTGCCACCGCTGTGGAATTGTCCGACTGAATTCGGATCTGTTTTCCTTCCAGCCACTGCTGGAAGGCTTGCAGGGCAAGATGCACTGCTCAGATTTCCAGAACATTGATCTGAAGGATGGACTCCTCTGAAGAGAGTCCTTGACCGTCTGAGAAGGGAAACGTTCCTTTCTAGGGACGTCGACTCCCCAACCCATTGGCAAAGCATGTCCCATTGAAGTGGACGCAGATGAACTGCGCGAAAGTGACTGCCTCTGCATGAGGCGTCTTAAGGGGTGTGACTGGCCTTGAAGGAGAGACTGCACCCCCGACTGTAATGAACGCTGCTTGTCCAGCGGAAGCTTCACTATCGCTGAGGGAGTGTGAAACTCCATGCCCAGATATGTCAGCGATTGGGTCGGTGCCCGATGTAACCTTGAAAAGTTGATGATCCACCCGAAACTCTGGAGAGTCTCCAGCGCCACGTTCAGGCTGTGTCGGCATGCCTCTTGAGAGGGTGCCTTGACAAGTGGATCGTCCAGTAAGGATCACAGAGTGACCCTGAGAGTGCAGGACTGCTCCCACTGCTGCCCTGAACTTGGTGAAAACCCGTAGGGCTGTCGCCAGACCGAAGGGCAGGGCTACGCACTGAAGATGCTCGTCTTCAATAACGAAAACGTAGCAAACGCTGGTGCTCTGGAGCAATCGGCACGTGGAGAAAAGCATCCTGATGTCTATTGATGCTAGGAAAGCTCCTTGCGACATTGAGGCAATGACGGAGCGGAGGTTACATCCGGAACCGCCTGGCCTTCACGTGCTTGGTGAGCAGTTTTAGGTCCAGAACGGAACGGAAAGAGCCACCCCTTTTTTGGCACCCCAATCAGATTGGAGGAAAAAACCGTGTCTTGTTCCTGAAGAGGAACAGGGATTACCATTTCTTCTGCCTGCAGAAGAGCATCGGCTCGGTGGGGGGAGGGGGGGGGGGGGAAGTTCTGAAGAATCGAGTCGGAGGACGAGAACAGAGCTCTATCCTGTACACGTGAGACAAAATGTCTCTCACCCACCGGTCTGTGACCTGTGGCAGCTAAATGTCGCCAAGCGGGAGATTCCCACCAACCGCGGATGCGGAGAGAGAGAGCTGAAAGTCATGAGGAGACCGCCTTGGTAGCGGTTCCTCCTGCTGCCTTCCTTGGGCGTGATTGAGCCCGGCCGGAAACTGAGCCCCTCTGAGCCTTTTGAGTCCTTTTGGACGAGGACAATTGGGACCTGCCCGAGCCTGGGAAGGACCAACCTCGACTGTCCCTCCAGGACAGCATTACTAGGGTAAGACGCAATGCAGACATTGCGAGGTTAAGGACACCACCTGCGGCACAGATGACATGTGCTCAAGACCAGCTGCGCAAGCCCAGCTGAAATAGGATAGAGTGCCCATACGGCTGCGAATGCCGGAGCAACCGGCACACTGATAGCTTCACAGACAGATTTCAACCAGAGGTCCATCTGTCTGTCAATGGCATCTTTAAGTGAAGTCCCATCTCCACTGCAACTATGGATCTAGCCGCAAGCCTGGAGATTGGGGGATCCACCTTTGGACCCTGGGTCTAGCGCTTTACCACGTCAGGGGAAAGGGATAACGTGTATCCTTAAAACGTTTGGAGAAAACGCTTATCTGGTAAGCGTGGAGTTTCTGAACTGCTTCTCTGAAGTCAGCGTGGCCAGAAAAATACTCAATATACGCATGAGATACTGAAAAAAGGATTTCTCCTGCTGTAAAGCTGACTCCTCCACTGGGGGAGCTGAGGGAGCAATATCCAACCTTCCATTGATGGACGCTATAAGATCATTCACTATGGCGTCACCATCCGGAGTATCCGGATTGAGAGCGGTGTCAGGATCAGAGTCCTGAACAGCTACGTCTGCATCATCATACAGAGAGTACTGTGATGAAGTCGAGGGCCGTTCTTAGGGAGCTCGCTTAGGCCGCCTGGGACTATCGTCCGTGTCTGGGATGCATGGGACCCTCCTGGAGCCATGATTTGTTTCGAAATCAGGGTGGCCAGGGGCATTGATCAATATTGCCCAAGGTCTGTCTGGACTGCAAAGTCTGTAAGATGTTAGTCATAGTCACAGACAATATATCAGCGGAAACTGCAACTCCGTCCCTGTTCCTGGACAGGGATCACAGGTGGTTCTTTTGGCCACCTGTAGCAGAGACCCCGTTGAGTAATTGCACCCACTGGGGGTCCTGGAACAGTTCTAGCCATCTAGGAGCATTAGCCAAGAATAGCGACCGTACAGTGCAATGTATAGCATACAAGCATGAAGTACAATAAACACTTCAGCACATGCAGTACAAGGAGCATAGAAAGCCTGTGCCTTGGCACCTTTGCTTTTCAGCTGCCGTTGTCTAGTTATTCAGGAGCATTAGCCAAGAAAAGCGACATACAGTGAATGTATAGCATACAAGCATGAAAATAACCACTGCAGCACATGCAATCCAAGCAGCATTGAAAGCTTGTGCCTTAGCACCCTTGCTTTTCTGCTGCTGTTGTCTAGTCATCAAGGAGCATTAGCCAAGAATAGCGACATGCAGTGAATGTACAAGCATGAAAATAAACTCTGCAGTACATGCAATCCAAGCAGCATTGAAAGCTTGTGCCTTAGCACCATTGCTGTTTGCTGCCGCTGTCTAGCCATCTAGGCGGGTAGACAGCCAAGAATAGCCCTTACAGTGCAATGTAAATACAAGCATAAAGGACACATGACACTGCAGCACATGCAAGACAAGCAGCATATAGAGTCTGTGCTTTAGCACCCCTGATCTTTTGCTGCTGTTTCTAGGTCTGCATCCTGAATAGCGACCGTACAAAAGTACAACAGGACACTTCGGCATTAGTGGGTCAGCACTTTAGTTGCCGCTTACCGCCCGCACAAAAACGGGTGTGTGGCGCCGGAATCCTGTGCTGTAGCTCAGCGCTTGTCTCAGTTTTCCCGCTCTGCGTGCCGGAATGGCTGCCGGCGTCCAGAGGAGAGGGGCGGGCCGAGGGCGTGCCCGAGACAAGAGCGGGAACCCGGCGCCCACTGTGTCTAGTGAAGGGGGCTGGAGAATGCAAATAAGGCTCCAGCCCTCGGCGCTGCTATAGAACAGCGTCTCTCCCTTTCCCTGAGTGACAGGGTGGGGGCGGGAACGAAGCGGCGCTAGGCCGCAAAAGCCGAGGACTAAAGTTAGAAGCGCCGCCGCCGTAAAAGCGCGGTCGGCGCGTCCCCGGCGCACTACAAGTCGCAGCTGCGCCGCCGCTCCAGGGGCGGTCGGCGCGGCGGTCCCCACACGTAAAGTCCCCCAGTAATCTGCAGGGATTATAAGCCCAGCGCACAGCGCTACAGTCCCCGGCGCACTAGCACACCCAGCAAGCCTGGAGTGTGCGTGGCCTGCCATACGGGGACACAGAGTACCTGAAAGTTGCAGGGCCTTGTCCCTGAACGGTACTCCCGCTCCACATCCAGCAGGTTCTATGGGTCTGTGGATGGAGCCCGGCCTCAGGGCTTGGTGGCCGGAAAGATCCCACTTCCTCAGAGCCCCTCAGGGGGATGGGGAAGGAAAACAGCATGTGGGCTCCAGCCTCCGTACCAGCAATAGGTACCTCAACCTTACAAACCGCAAGTGGGGTGAGAAGGGAGCATGCTGGGGGCCCTAGTATGGGCCCTCTTTTCTTCCATCCGATATAGTCAGCAGCTACTGCTGACTAAACAGTGGAGCTTATGCATGGATGTCTGACCTCCTTCGCACAAAGCAGAAAACTGGTGAGCCAGTGATCCCACTGGGGGTGTATAGCCAGAAGGGGAGGGGCCTTACACTTTTTAGTGTAATGCTTTGTGTGGCCTCCGGAGGCAGTAGCTATACACCCAATCGTCTGGGTCTCCCAATGGAGCGCCGAAGAAAGACCACTTTCTGTGAAAGACGAAACAAAGGAACCTCCCTAAGAGGCTCAAAGGGGGGTTTCTGCAAGGCCGTGGAGGACCAGATTAAGGTCCCAGGGATCCAGAGGCCGCCGGTAAGACGGAATGATGTGAGATGCGCCCTGCATGAAGGTGCGCACCTGGGCCAGTCGGGCGATACGCCGCTGGAACAACACTGACAGAGCAGAGACCTGTCCCTTGAGGGAATTGAGGGACAGTCCTAGCTGCAGACCGGACTGTAGAAAGGACAGGATGGTCGGCAAGGAAAACAGCCAAGGAGCATGGCCGGGAGAGCGACACCAGGACAGGAAAATTCTCCAAGTCCTGTGGTAAATCCTGGCCGAGGAAGACTTCCGAGCCTGAGTCATAGTGGAGATGACCTCGGGAGGAATGCCTGAAGCCGTAAGGATCCAAGGCTCAAGAGCCACGCCGTCAATCTGAGAGCCGCAGAATTCTGGCGGAAAACGGACCCTGTGAGAGAAGGTCTGGGCGGTCCGGGAGATGCCACGGCACCTCTACGGACAGACGGAGCAGGTCTGGGAACCAAGCTCGCCTGGGCCAGTCTGGGGCGAGGAGTACGACCCGACGGCCCTCCATTCTGATCTTGCGCAGAACTCTGGGCAAGAGAGCTAGAGGGGGAAACACGTCGGCCAGACGGAACTGGGACCAATCCTGAACCAGCATGTCCGGCCGCCAAGGCCTGAGGATCGTGGGAGCGAGCCACTTAAACCGGGACCTTGTTGTTGTGCCGGGATGCCATTAGATCCATTTCCGGCGTGCCCCACCTGCGGCAGATTGACCGGAACACTGCCAGATGCAGGGTCCACTCGCCGCTGTCCACGGTTTGACGGCTGAGATAATCTGCCTCCCAGTTTTCTACGCCTGGGATGTGGACTGCGGATATGGTGGACTTGGAGTCCTCAGTCCACTGAAGGATGCGTTGAATTTCCAACAGGGCTAGGCGGCTGCGAGTCCCGCCCTGGTGATTGATGTAGGCAACTGCTGTCGCGTTGTCTGACTGGACTCGAATGTGCTTGCCCGCCGACAGGTGGTGAAAAGCTACGAGAGCTAGGAGCACAGCTCTGATTTCCAGCACATTGATCGAGAGGGCTGATTCGGACGGAGTCCAAGTGCCCTGTGCTCGGTGATGGAGAAACACTGCTCCCCAGCCGGAGAGACTGGCATCCGTGGTGAGAATCACCCATGACGGGGCCAGAAAAGAGCGTCCCTGGGACAGAGAGAGGGGCCGAAGCCACCACTAAAGAGAGCTCCTGGTCTCTGGCGACAGAGCCACCAGTCTGTGCAAGGAAGAGGTCCGCTTGTCCCAACAGCGGAGAATGTCCAGCTGTAGGGGACGCAGATGGAACTGGCAAAGGGAACCGCTTCCATTGACGCCACCATCTGACCCAGCACCTGCATGAGGTGCCTGATGGAATGACGGCGGAGCCTCAGCAGAGAGCGAACCGCCAGATGAAGGGACTGCTGTTTGACTAAGGGCAGCTTCACAAGTGCCAGTAGAGTCTTGAATTGCATCCCTAGGTACGTAAGTTCCTGGGTCGGGGTCAGAGTGGACTTGCAAGCGTGGCGAGAGTGAGCGAGACACTCCGCTGACAGTCTGCACTGGATGAAGCCTTGACTAGAAGGTCGTCCAGGTAAGGAATCACTGCCAACCCCTGGAGGTGCAGAACCGCAACCACTGCTGCCATGACCTTGGTGAATACACAAAGGGCCGTGGCTAACCCGAAGGGGAGAGCCACGAATTGGAAATGCTCCTCTCCGATTACAAAACGTAGCCAACGCTGGTGTGAAACTGCGATTGGCACATGCAGATAGCATCCATTGACATCAAAGATGTCTAAGAAATCTCCTTGGGTCATTGACTGATCGCAGAGATTCCATGCAAAAATGCCGCACCTGAACATGCTTGTTGAGAAGCTTGAGATCCAGGTCGGAAGGCACCGTCCTTTTCGGGGACTAGGAAGAGATTTGAGTAGAAATCTCAGGACCGTTCCCAGTCGGGAACTGGTACAATTACTCCACTGGCCTGCAAGAATGCCACGGCCTTCTGTTTGGCGGGCTGTATAGAATTCTATTCTGCAGCCGTGGGAGATGGTAACCCACACCCACTGATCGAAGACGTGTTGAAACCACACGTCGCCCAAGTGGGAGAGCCTGCCACCGACCAAGGACGTTGCTGGCGCGGCCAGATAATCAAGAGGAGGCTGCCTTGGTGGCAGCAGCTCCTGCGGACTTCTGAGGACGCGGCTTCATGCGCCAGTTGGTTTACGGACCTTGGCTGAGTTAGTGGACGAGGCCGAGGGCTTAGAGGACGACCAGTTAGAGGAACGAAAGGAACGAAACCTCGACTGGTTCCTGCCCTGGACAGGTTTCCTGGGTTTGTGGCATGGAAGTACTCTTCCTGCCAAAAGCTTCCTTAATAATTTCATCCAGTTGTTCACCGAATAGACTGGTCCCAGCAAAAGGGAGCCCAGCAAGGAACTTCTTAAGAAGCATCTGCCTTCCACTCTCGAAGCCACAGGAGCCTGCGGATAGCGAGGGAAGTAGCCGAGGCCACCGCAGTGCGGTGACAGTCTCCAGCATGGCAGACATGGCATAGGATGAAAAGACTGAAGCCTGGAAGTTAAAGCAACCATTTCGGGCATAAAGTCCCTGGTGAGGGAATGCATCTCCTCCAGAGAAGCAGAGATGGCTTTGAGCCCACACTGCTGCAAAAGATGGGGAGAACGAGGCCCCTGCCGCCTCATATATAGATTTGGCCAGAAGGTCAACCTGGCGGACAGTGGGATCCTTAGAGAGGTGCCGTCAGCCACTGATACAACTAACCGGGCTGAAAGTCTAGACACCGGAGGGTCCACCCTTGGTGAATGAGCCCACTCCTTGACCACCTCTGGTGGAAGGGGGAAACAGTCATCAGAACCACGCTTTGGGAGCGTCTGTCAGGACAGGCTCTGGGCTTGGTCACAGTGGGCTGAAAACTGGAGTGGTTAAGGAACACACTCCTTGTTCTCTTAAGGAATACTGATGCCTTTCTGCCAGAGGGGTATGCACCCCTGATACAGGCGGATTGAGGTCCAGTACAAATATAATGGACGCAATCAAATCATTAGCATCTGCGTCACCTTCGGACAGATCAATGGGGTACATGAAGTAGCGTCCGAGCCCCTAGTAAAGACATCCTCCTCGTCCTGCAAGTCAGCTCGTGATCAGAGCTGCGGGACGAGGAAGGACAGGGGACCCTGCGTCTCCATTTTAGGAGGACGGGGTCTGAGATTAAGAGTCCTCTGAGAGCTTTGCTGAGCGAGCCGTAGCAGCAGAAGCGCCCTGAGAAGGGGGCTGATGCATGCTCAGCAGAGTCCGGGACAGCTGTCCACTGGAGAGAGGGATTCTACCCAAACCGGGGGTTCAGCCACCGGAGCCGGAGCAGCTGGAGGGACCACTGATGAGCTTCCAGGCTGAGGGACCACTGTGTTAGAGCAAGCATCACAATGTGGTTATGTGCTCGGTACAGGCAGTACATGCATATTAAGAACAGCCTTGCAGCCTTGCTCTGATGTGAGACATGCTGCAGAAGTGGGGGGGCTCTGTCCAGAATAACCCCCAGCAGGGTATATAAACAGAGTATATAAGCAGCTGCACAACCGGAGGTTGTGGCTTGCCAGACCGTTTAACAGAGACATCTCTGTGCCCTCCAGATCCCCCAGCCCAGGCCCCCATTTGTCACAATGTGGTTATGCAGACATTGAGAACGCTGATAAAATGGCGCCGGAGCGAGGAGAGGGGGCGGGGCCTACTCAGAGCGGGATCCGGAGGGCAAATGAGGTATTCAGGGGAGGGAATCCTTCCTCAGTGAGGAGTGTCCGTTCCCTGTGCTGAACAGCCGCTGGGCGGAGCCGCACTGTCCCTCTGCATGACTGACATGCAGGGGCAGTGAAATCGAAACTAGGCCTCAGGCGAAGCCGGGGCCTAGATTTAAACATGCGGCCAGCGTGCAGGCACCATCGGCGCGGTTCTCCAGTGAAAACTGGAGAACCGGTCGGAAATGTTAACACAGTCATATAACACACTCTCCCCAATATATAAAGTACAAGGGACCCCTGGAAAGACCACTTTCTGTGGTAATAACGTCTCAGTACTTAGCTTGTGAGACGCAGGTGCCAGGTCCCTGGGGGGTCATCGCTACGTCCGGCAGGATCCTGAAAGGGCTGCGGATGGAGACCGGTCTCCTGCAAAGCAGTGAGAACCGTGATTGCTCCCACTTCAAGCCAGAGCCTCAGGGGATGGTGAAGGAGCGCGGCATGTGAAGGCTCCAGCCTTGTAAAGTCAACCTTAACAGCACCGCCAACACAGTGGGGTGAGAAGGGACATGCCGGGAGTCCAGACTGGACCTGCTTTTCTTCCAAATCTTTGAAATCAAAATTCAGAGAATGCATGTGTGTGTGTGACCTCCTGAACACAAAGCATTGAACTGGTTAGATTTGTCATCCAGGGGGTGTATATGCTCGGAGGGAGGAGCTACACTTTTAGTGTAGTACTTTGTGTGTCCTCCGGAGGCAGAAGATATACACCCATGGTCTGGGTCTCCCATAAGGAACGATGAAGAAAACCTCTTGATAATACTCACCGGGGGGGGGGGGCGGTCCGGTCCAATGGGTGTCCCTGGTCTTGGGTCCTTATTCGTCCCAGCCCAGTGTGGATGACGCGTCCTACGTCATCTATACAGGCCGGCATTGCACTCATGCACATGTGCCCTTTGATTTGCCCACTAATCAAAGTATTGTAGTGCGCATGCACAGGCGGTCTTTGTCCTTTCCTCGCGCCTGCGCATTACAGTACTTTGATCTGCCCTCAGCAGGTCATAGAGAAGTGCGCATGCGCAGGAATGCAATGCCGGCCTGTATGGATGACATAGGACGCGTCATCCACACTGGGCTGGGAAGGAGGATGAAGATCGCAGCAGAGAGGCGGCAGCGAACCTGTGACACCTATTGGACCGGACCACCCCTAAGGTGAGTATTATAAAGGTGTTTGTTGTTTTACATTATACAGAGCAGCCTGGGCTCTTATATACAGTATTCTGGAATGCTGTATATAAGAGCTCACTGGTGGTGGCCGCAGCTTATAGGGGACAAATCTGGTGACAACTTCCCTTTAACTGCGATTGCACCAACTCCCCGTCTACTGATTAAACGGACAATGCCCCCTCTCTCCTTACCAGATTCACACGTAAAGCTTTTCTCTGGCTCCTTCGGCTCAGACCCGGCCGCAGCTTGAAACATTTCTTCAGATGCCCAGACGGGTTCAGCACGAGGGAGGACGCCGGGCTCCGCACCTTCTGATGCCACCTTATCTTTTGCCACTTCTTGAGCAGTACCCATTCCTGTGGCTGGAAACTTCTCCATTTTTAACTTTTCAGGCTTTAAAGAAGCCTCTATGACCGGAGCCGGGCTTTCTCGCGTGAGGGGTTTGTCTACGACCTGCACCTTCACGTCTGCAGGAACCTTCTGCTTCAGCTGCAAGGCGGATGCAGATGGCGGCACCGGTTGTGCATTTGCACTGGTGGCATTGGAGGTCGGAATTTGGAACCCCAATTTCTGGGCTTTTTTCAAAATTTCCATTATTTGAGACACAACTTGATTTGCAGATTTCAGATTCGGAATCAGAATTTTCTCCTTTGATTCTGGGACGGGAACACTTGGAGACTTAGCAGCTTTCATCAACAGTGAGGATGAATCAGACTTTAGACCTTCAGGTTTTGCACCGTTTTTGGACTCCACACTGTTCTCCGGCTTCTTCACCACTATCCTTGGAACCTGAGGTCTGCGCTCTACAGGTTGGACCACACCTTTCTTCAGCAGTTCTTTCTCCGGTCCCACATGGAGAGTGGATGGACCATAGGTAACAGGAGCGTTATGAAGGGGTTGACTTTCAGACATCGCTTGTGCCATTTGTGCATTAGACCAATAAGGCGTTGGTGGCCCCGATACCCAACCAGTAGGATGTACTGGTGGCACTGCAATAGGAGGAGGTGGAAACGGAGGCCAACTCATGACAGGTGGTTGTACAGGAAAAACTGATGGCAGAGTATTTTGATAATGATGAACGCCTGCCATGGGTGGCATGCCGGGGTAAAAAGAAGGAGGTGGAGGGACAGCAGGCCACACGGATGGATAAAATTGAGGTGGCACACTAGGCTGGGGAGCCACCATTGCAGGTGGAGCAACATCTGTGCCAGATGGACATGGTTCTGCAGTTAGTTGCTGGACTTCTTGACTCACCATCGGTACCGAAACCGAACTTACTGGAACTTCCCGTCCAGGATTGTTAGTCGTCTTTATTGGGCATGGTTTATCTTCCATTGACTTTTTTGGTTGACTGGGTACAATTAGGCAAGGAAGTTCTGCCAATTCTGTTGGGGGCTCGGGGACTGTTGGCCATCTGCTATATGACGGGTTTTCAAGGTCTTGTACAGGTTTCGGTTGGCGGTGCTGAAGTCGCTTCCTGTATTCACTTAAGCTGAGCGACTTGGGCTTTGCGTCCTTCATCTGCGAGGAGTCACCATCTTGCACGTCTTCAACTTTGGAGGCACCAGACTCTTCCCCATTGCAGATATCGGAAGGGACCAGAATGTCTTTGACAATTTCCTTATCAGACTGTAAAACTTGGACAGCAGACTCTCCCGTCCCAACAGAATCTGGGTTCTCAAGTTTAGGGTTTTGTACCAAATCTTTACCAACATCTACTGCACTCTTTGCTTGTTCGCTTTCTTTGGAGACCACCTTTACATTTCTATCAGCGTTGGAACCGTCCAAGCTTCCTCGAGTTCTGGTCTTGGCTCGGCCGGCCTTGGAGGAGCGGAGATCCATCTGGGATTCCTTCTTAACCTGGTCCAATGTCTTAATTAAAAGGTCAGATTCCTGCAAAGAAGGGTTACTCGGACGGTTGGCGGTCGGTTGGGCGATGCTTCGCGCCGGTATCGGTTCTGGTACATCTGGAGGTTTGTTTTCAGCCTCAATCTTTGTTTTACTCTTGGACTTTGATTTAGAGGGTTTCTTAGCTTTGCTGGATCTCTTTACCTTCTGCGGCTGCTTTTCATTGGCAATTACCGGCACGGTGATCTCGGGTTCACTATTTTTCTGACAGTCTGGAACCACTTTCCCCACAGTATGGGAGTCATTATCTGAAGACTTTATTTCAGGTGGTTGAGGGGGTGAATCCTGCAGTTCAGGCACATCTTTGACAGCCTCCGTCACTTCATCTTGGACCCCATTTTCTTTTTCGACATTCACTTTTAACTCTGGGACGTCCTTGTCCGACGAGGAGGGGATGTTAGGTAGATTTTCCATCTCGACATCCATTCCAGTCATACCATCTGAGGACTCCGGACACAACATGTCCTCCGGCGGCGGCTCCACCACCACCGGGATTTTTATAGTTTCCCTTTCATCGGACACAATCTCAAGAAACACTGTGTCCTGTTCAAGGTTTTCGTCATCTTCTGACTCTAGGCACATGGTTACGGCAGGTAGGCAGTAAGGATGCATGTACTTAACCAACTCGTTAAGGGCGAAGTTTTCCGTATTGATGATGCACGGAGTTCTTTTCATTAGGATCGGCTCGGGATCCCCGTCATTGACGTCTGTGTCCAGGTTATCGTCAAAGGTCAGTAATCCGGGGCTTTTCTCAGCAACACTCTGCAATTCCTCATCCTCGCCATCACTTCGCTGTTGGATTTCCTCCACTTCTGCCCTTCGTGGTAAACACGCTATCACGCTTTTACATCGGGTTCGTCTCTTTGGTGTGGAGCAGATGGTATCTGGAAACAGTTCCCAGTTTGGCCCAGAAATCTGTAAAGTAAAAAAAGCACAATCAAACATGGCGTACACTGAATCACAGCTCTATAGGACAGAGGGTCGTGCAGCCCCCTTATCCTCGGGACTGACATAAATGGAGAGACTATGCTGCACGCTGGCCGGTATGGTCCATCCGATAACATCCTGCAAGTATTGGGCATGGGTCCTATTCTAGTTAATAGGAATTACAGTATTCTTCGGATTATAAGACGCACCCCAAATTTAGAGGAGGAAAATAGGAAAAAATAATGTTAAAATGAGGGTCAGTCTTCTAATCTTAGTGTGTCTTCATCTTAATGCTCACCGGGGGAGCGGCGGTGGTGGAGCGGCTCAGGAAGGTCACAGGAGGCAGGGTCAGCGAGGGCTCAGAGGAGGGGGGTGTTGCGTCTCGGGAGGGTCAATGGAGGGAGGGTCAATGGAGGGAGGGTCAATGGAGGGAGGGTCAATGGAGGGAGGGTCAATGGAGGGAGGGTCAATGGAGGGAGGGTCAGCGACACTGCAGTCCCAGGGGTGTCACGGTGGCAGGCGTCATTGATCAGCTGGCATGCCGTGGGGGTGTCACTGCAGTGGAGGACTCGGGAGGGTCACAGGACAGGGTGTCCCTGATCTGACTGTAAACTCCATTTAATCACCCACGGTTGACGCGATGGGCTTCAAGAAAATGGTCGCGGAGGCAGCGCGTAGGAAGAAAGGTCTTTGCAGCCATTGTCTTGAAGTTTACTTGTCGCTCTACGCACGCGCCACCTTTACAGCCATTTTCTTGAAGTTCATTGCGTCAACCTTAGGCGATTCAATAGAGCCCGCAGTCAGCTCAATGCACCCGCGACACTCCAATGACCCCCTCAATATCGCCTCCTATGACCCCGCGCTCCACTACCGCCACCCTGTTAAGTCATACCCGCATTTTAAGATGCACCCCTATTTTACCCCCAGTTTTGGGGTAAAAAGTGCGTCTTACGATCCGGAAAATACGGTACTCTGTCAAGAGGAGAAGAAGCTGCACAACCTCTTTAAAATATCCCAAGTACTCACTTTGCTGGGAGTAGCTCTTCGCTGGCCATCCAAGGAGAACATGTCGTGATCAGGCGGTGTACGTGACAAAGCAAACAACTTCTGCAACAAAGGAAAAAAAGTGAACACACGTGCACGCTCAGTTTATTTGGTCACAGGTATTACGCTCAGCCAACGAAGCCAAAAATCGGCCGGCCGGTTTGAGGTTTGCATCTGGACTTACCGCGCTGCCTTCTCGATCCTTCGGTGACACCAGCAGCTCCGAATCTGGAATACAGTCAAACGGTGACATATTTTCATCATCTGTATTGTCCAGGATTTCTGTTAGCGCCGTCAGGAGGGACAATTCGTTTTCATCTTCATAAAGACCTTTCTGCAAAAGAAAAAAAAAAAAAAAAAATTAAATGGGATGCAAAAAAAAAAAAGACAGCAGCGCCACTTCTACTCAAGAGGTTGAATGTGGTACTGCACCTTCAATGGAGCACCAGATTTCCTGGCGCATAGGTTGATGCTGCACCCACACTTCCTCATCCTTTTCACCTCGGGTCAGCAAATAAAGTGCACCATCTGGACTGGTCTCATGATCCAAAGCAAAGTACTCTCTAATAAAATGATTTTACTCCCCCCAAAACACAGTGCAGCACGTCAGGGTGCAGAAAGCCATAGCTCGTCGTCCCGGGATATGGGCACATCAGCAGGAGAAGCAAGGTGATGCCAAAAAAGCCAAAATATCAGTATTACAGAAGGCAGCCGGGTGAAATGAGACTATATTATGGAGGGTACAGTCGGGTGAAATGAGACTATTATGGAGGGTACAGTCGGGTGAAATGAGACTATTATGGAGGGTACAGTCGGGTGAAATGAGAATATATTATGGAAAGTACAGTCGGGTGAAATGAGAAAATATCAGTATCACGGAGGGTACACAATCTGATGAGATGAGAAAATATCAGTATCACTGAGGATACACAGTTGGGTGAGATGAGAAAATATTAGTATTATGGAAAGTACAGTCGGGTGAAATTAGATTATATCAGTATCACGGAGGTTACACAGTCCGGTGAGATGAGAAAATATCAGTATCATGGAGGGTACACAGTCGGGTGAGATGAGAAAACCTTATTGTTGTACCTCGGACTGAGCAGCGGGATCGTCAATGATGGAAATGATGGAGTTGTCGATGTAGCCGTGGAAGGTTCCCAGGATTCCTCCGGCGTCCAGGGACGACAGCGTGAGATCAGACAGGCCCTCACAGGCTTCGTCATCCTCCTCCAGGCCATGACACTGCAAAACAAAAAAGGATATGAAAAAACACTGCCGGGGGGGTTGGGGGGGGGGGGCAAGAAGACGCTAATGTAACTGCACCAAAGAAGAAGGAACGCACACTGAAGGCCCTGCAATGGTAATATATCTTAGAGAAATCGGCTTCTTTCTCATCCTGGACTGATCGTTCATTCATTTCCTGGCTAAAATCTTTATTTAGTAAAGTCATTTTCCCCATTACTGAGATAGAAAATGGCAGTTGGTGCTTTTAAAAATCCATGGAGGAAGGAGGCAACTCACCCCTCCGGCAACTCACCCCTCCGGCAACTCACCCCTCCGGCAACTCACCCCTCCGGCAACTCACCCCTCCGGCAACTCACCCCTCCGGCAACTCACCCCTCCGGCAACTCACCCCTCCGGCAACTCACCCCTCCGGCAACTCACCCCTCCGGCAACTCACCCCTCCGGCAACTCACCCCTCCGGCAACTCACCCCTCCGGCAACTCACCCCTCCGGCAACTCACCCCTCCGGCAACTCATCTAAGTATCTTAGTAATGGGAAAATGTCTTTACTAAAAACAAATGTTTACTATATCTGGAATTATGAGTGTGAACGCTCATTCCAGGAGAAGGAAGCAGATTCTCTGATAAGATATTAATATTACAAAGTTTCTCATTTTCACGCGCACTATTGATTTATTGAAAAAAGTAAAAAACATTTAAAATGCATCCGTCATGTTAAAAGTCCAGTAGAGGCGATACTTATTATTTTTGGTCCATCATTTGTTCATTACAACGGATTTTTTTTTTTTGGACGACTAATAACAGTCATGTTATTTTTAAGCAAACTGTCCGGCAAAAGAAAAAAAAAAAAGAAAGTGAAGGCGATCCTGTAGTGCGAACGTCAGACGACACAGACGCTCCAGATATAGCCCAAGGGATAACTACAACCGAAGCCAAACTCAGGGCGTCTTTAAGACGCGAGACAGGAAATACAGGTCTGACAAAAAGATACAGGTGTGGGAACGTCACCACCGAGCTGAGTGCAGGGAATACGCCACTATACGCGGGCCGGTCATCACCGCGCTGCCCATCAGGACACCGCTGAACTTTTCCTTTGCAAGTTTGGGTAAATCCTCCCCCATCATGTTCAGTCTCCATACAGATCATCAAACCCATCAACCCGGAGACGGCAGAAGCTTTGTAACTACATACCGCTATTATACACAGAACCAAATAATTCATACAAAACCCACGCAATGTACCACCACCATATAGTGCTGACATAACACCGCCAAATACTGCCCTTCTGAGACAGGAGCCTAAGGTGTCAACTAGTATGTAATAACAGATCAATACAGACTAACCATAGCTCACTCACAGCAATCATGACTGGGACCTTTTCTATAGCCAAGCCAGCCCCCTTCTGCATATGTATCTTGCATAAAGAGAAAGGGGCTGGCTTAGCTATTGTACATTAACACTGCTATGAAAGGGACAGGTTGGATCATCTCAATTGCTAAGCCAGCCCCCTTCTCTGTGAATGCATTATTCATGATGGAAAAGGGGGCTGGCTTAGCAATTATACATGAGCACTGCTGTGAAGGGGACAGGTTGGATCATTTTAACAGTAAAGCCAGTCCCCTTCTCTGTGATTGTATCTTCCATAAAAAGGGGGCTCGCTGTGAAGGGCACAGGTTGGATCAATTCAAAAGGCCAAGCCATCCCCCTTCTCTCAATGTATAAACCATGACAAAGAAGAGGGCTGGCTTAGGCTAATTTCACACATCAGTTTTTGGCATCAGGCACAATCCGGCGTGTGCCTGATGCAACAGATCCGGCGCAGAATATGCAAAACCTGATATGCCTGATCCTTTTTTTTTTACGGTTCCAACATACCTGATCCATCAAAAAACGGATCCTGCGTATCCGTTTTTTGCATCCTTTTTGTCAGTTTTTTTTTTTGCTGGATCCGTTTTTATCAATACATTGGAGAATGCTCAGTTTACAAAAAACGGATCCGGCGGCCGCATCAGTTTTTTACCGCATTACGCCAGATCTGGCATCCATAGGCTTCCATTGTAAAACACGCCGTATCGCGCCAGATCCGGCGCAATGAGTTTTTTTTTTGCCGGACAAAAAAACGTTACAAGATACGTTCGATCCGGCAAAAGACGGATGCAACGCAAGGCCATCAGGCACAATCCGGCGCTAATACAAATCAATGGGGATATAACGGATCCGGCGCCGGATCAGCTTTATCCGTTTTTTTTTTTTTTCAGATTGTGCCTGATAGAAAAAACCTGATGTGTGAAATTAGCCTTAGACATTATACATAAGTATAGCTGTGAATGGGGACAGGTTGAGTCAGTTTAATACCCAAGCCAGCTGCCTTCTCTGTGAATGTATAAACCATGACAAAGAAGGGGGCTGGCTTAGCAATTATACAAGTGTACAGTTGTGAAGGGCACAGGTTGAATCAGTTTAATAGCCAAGACAGCCACCTTCTTTGTGAATGTATTATCCATGATGGAAAAGGGGGCTTGTCTAGCTATTCTACATGAACACTGCTATGAAGGGGAGAGTTTGGGTCAATTCAATAGCCAAGCCAGCCCCCTTCTCTTTGAATATATTATCCATGACAGAAAAGGGGGCTGGCTTAGCTACAACTCATTACTACCGCTGTGAAGGGCACAGGTTGCATTTCAATAGCCAAGCCAGCCCCTTCTCTGAATATATTATCCATGAAAGATAAGGGGACTGGCTGAATCATTTCATCAATCAAGCCAGCCTCCTTCTCTGTGAGTGATAAGACAAAGAAGGGGCTGAATTATTTCCATAACCCATCCTACCCCCCTTCTCTAGTAATGCATCAGCCATGACAGAGAAAAGGAGCGGTTTAGCTACTGAAAATGGTCAGCCAGCCCCCTCCGCTCACTGCTCTGGCCACATCCAGAAGCAGGAAACTTAAGTACTTTGTCAAGGGTAAGAGCAGAAGTGATTTTGAAGCACAACTAGTGCATGCAAATATTAAACTTTATTACTTATTTTTCAAAGATCTGGGCCGGAAAAATATTTTTTACGTGTTGTACCATCCCCGCCATGGGAACTACGCTGTTCCCGCAAGTGGATGTAACCGTATCACAGCGGTGGCAGTGACGCAGGTGATGGCTGTTAACTAGAAGCGACAGTCCGTGATGGGAGACAACTCTGACTCCGGCTGTTCATCCTCTCGGTCATCAGCAGATGCGACTGACCGACCATTTACTGTCAGCTGCCGATACTGCAACTCTATTACAGCGGAGTGCAGGAGTCTATGGGACGCTTCAAAGCCCTAAGCCCAAAAGTGGAGCGTCTCTTTAAATAAGTAGCAAAAAAACAACCAAAAAGTATCACAGGCCCGAGACGCTGATTCATTCATTACACTGGCAGCGATTCATTGTTTCATGCGAAGCAGTAAAATATTACATGAAGTGACTCAGACAACAATTACTACAAAGCCAAAGCGTGGGATATTCCTCTGCAGCTTAAAGGAGCAGCGCCATGTAATGCTTCATGTCTCCTGCGGTGGCGCTGCAGAGCATCGCCGGCTAATCCTCACACCGCAACACATTTTTGGCCATTATGATCTAGCGGGTGCGATTACAAGATCAGCAGCAAGATTGGGGCTGCATTAGGCTACATCCACACGATGCATTTTTACGCCTTTTTAATGCAAATTAAAATCTGCTTTTTACATAACCGGCTGATCTTACAGCTGGGACCGGGCCCTCACTGCCGGGAGCGGTGTCCGAGCTGCTACCGGCAGCTTAACTCCCTGAATGCTGCAATCAATGCGATTGCAGCATTCAGGAGGCAGGGAGAGGGATCGCTTACCTCTCCCTCGCAATCGGGTCCCTGTAACCATGGCAAACCTTAGTTATTATCATGACTACCCCGGGTTAATGAGCAACAGAGAGTCTCACACACCATGTTGTATGCATGGTGTGTGAGGCGAAGTGCTGCAATATAATCCCCTGTAGTAATAAAGCATTGCAGGGGACTATAGAAACGCAGGAAAACAAAAAGCAGAAAATTGACACGCCGCTTTTTTTTTCAGCAACAAAATCTGCAAGGCAAAAAGCAGCAACATGTGCACAGCAAGTCAGGATTCTCATAAGACTTTGCTGGGATTCTTTCTCCTTGCTTTTATTGATTAAAAAAAAAAAAGCTGGGTGGTTGCATAGCCCAACTGTTAAACATGCACTGTAGACAAGCGACAAACTGCAGCAAAAAAAAAAAAAAAACTGGCAAAAGAGGAAACAAAAAAAAAGCAACAAAAAAAGGAGAAAAGGCAAAAAAAAAAAAGGAAAAGCAAAAAGGCAACAAAAAAAGCAAAAAATAAAGGCAACAAAAAACAAAAAAAGAATACAAAGGAAAAAACTGCCAAAAGAGTTAAAGAGGCAACAAAAAAAGCAACAAAGGAAAAAAGGCAACAAAAAAGCAAAGAAAAAAGCAACAAGAAAAAACAAGGAAAAAAGGAAACGAGGAAAAAAAAAAGCAACAAAAGGAAAAAAGCAACAAAAGAAGAAAAGGCTGCAAAACCTGTTTTTTTTTCTGATTGAGCAAGTTTTGCCTGTAGAAAAAAAAAAAGCAGCAAAAAAAAAAAAAAACCCGAAAACAAAAAAACCTGTAAAAATAGCCTTATACTGCCAGGGTCGGAGATAACCAATGTCTTCTACTGGACCTACTGAACGCCTGATGGCGGCTGCCACGGAGGAGCGGACACGGGACCCGGGCAGTGCAATTTTTTTTTTATCAATTCTAAAATTCATCAACAAAAGGATAAATATCCCAAAATAGAAGCAACAAACACTCCCTCTGCGCTGGCTATGGCTCTGGGGACGCAGCTACAGTTAGTTTTGCGTAGTAAAAAAATGCTATATGGTGAAGAAAACAATATGTATACACATAAGAATCATGACATTTTTAATATCCGCTCAGTAGACTAATAATAAGAATTTCTATTTTGCATTTACTCATTTAACAAACGCTAATCAATAAATTAAATGTACCGGAAAAAAAAATTGCCTTTGACTGGCCGGTAGTGTTGGCACGCCACTAATTAACTACGATGTCAACATGGAGCATGGGAGCGGCTCCACACAGCGCACACGTGTGCGCAGAGAGAAGTGTGCACATGGCCGGGGTCCTCCCCGCACCACTAACACAGGCAGCAGAAATCCACACACATCAGCAGTCTGGAGTGGACGTCGCCCGCCCCACACACGTGGGACCCCGGCGTCTGCTGTGCTAACATATGGAAAGAGCAGGCCAGGGCGGCTCCAGTATAAACCTTCCCATGCATGTGTATACAAAGCTGCAGGACAGGACAAAAAAAACCTGTCCCGTCATCAGTGCAGAACACCACACACAGGCATTATTGCACTATTAGTCCTCCAGCCTCTGCATGGAGACTGGGCCACATCAAGTTACAACAGCCATTATCAGACTGCCAGGCCCCCTAAGTTCCAGCTGTAAGGGGCAGACATCCAGGGCTTGACACCTAATGCTTTATTTACTAATGTCTGGGGTCCCGACAACCGCAAGACGAGGCCCACCCGACTATAGCCGGACCACTGATGAGGTCCACTAGTCCAGAGCACTGGGGTCACCCACACCAATGATGGGAGTCTTGGTACAATTTCACATCTTTCTGCCTCCTCATCACATTTCCCTCAACAAGTACAAAACAGCCACAAATATACAGTAACAAGGTGATATAGCTGTTATACACTGGGGGAGGAGGGAGGTGCAGCTGCAGGTTAGTACTAGGGCAGGATTAGAGGCAGCGGTACTAATAGTAAAAATTATAAAACTATTATAGACTGGGACAGGAAGGCGGCCGATGTTACCCCTGCAATATTAGGGACACTTTTTGAATAGGTATAGAGTTATTACAGATTGGGAGAGGAGGGAGGTGCAGCTGCAGGTTATTACAGAATTAGAGGCTGTTAGTAAAAGATATATAGTTTTCAGAGTATTAGACTGGGGAGGTCCAGACAGCAGAGAATATAAACAGGGCAATACCTGCAGCAGTATAACCCTGGGCCTAGTGCTAGGGGTGCGGGGAACGGACACTGGGTGTTATAATGTACACGGGGGGGAGCAGAAGGTTATTAGCAGCACAGTAAGTTTAAAAAGTATCAGATCCGGAGTCGTCCCACTACCACTGGGAATATTCAATGACTAAAAGCAGGACACGGATGCCATAGACCAGTGATAGCAGGTTACAACAGCCGGAGGTTATTACTGCTGCAATATCAGGGGTGTAGTAGGAGGGGGAACGTTCCATTAACAAGTGGGGAGATTAGAACGTCTCACAAGGTGGGGTGGGGGGGGGGGGGGGGGAGTAGAGAGGACGATATTAGAGCAAAAATGGAAGCATCAATCTATTGTTATAAGATGTCAGGAATTACCATCCAGGAGTCGAGTCGTCCTGATATCACTGCGGGACACCGGTATCTGAGGCCGGTGATGGCAGGTTACAACAGCTGGAGCTCACTAATCAGGAATTAGTATGGACGCATTACAAAATTATATATTGGGCTAATGATGTATGTGGGGGTATTATACATGCATTAAAAGTAGTACAGATGTGTGGAGGGGGCTACATATATCACACATGGGGGTAGCATTATATATACACATTACAGACCGGGCACCAGCTGTATATAGGGGCTCCGGCTGAACAGTGGGCACCGGCTGTATATCAACCTTGGTCCATACATTGGGGCTCTGTATATCAGGTCCCCGACTGTATAATTAATCTCTATATATTGGGGGCTCCGGCTGTATATCCGGCAATATACTGAGGCTTGGGCCCCGACTGTATATCCGGGCATATATCGAGGCTTGGGCCATCTGCAAGGAGTTTGTATGTTCTCCCAGTGTTTGCGTGGGTTTCCTCCGGGTACTCCAGTTTCCTCCCACACTCCAAATACATACTGATAGGGAACCTAGATTGTGAGCCCCAATGGGGACAGTGTTGCCAATGTATGTAAAGTGCTGTGGAATTAACAGCGCTATATAAATGAAGAAAGGAAGAAATTCCAGCAACTTCGGGAGAAAGTAGAATTTTCTTAAAAAACAGTTTCTTTATTGGTAATAAAAATATTAATATTCCATCCAAGCAAGACAAAAATAGAGAGGCAAGACAGAGGAGCTGTTTCCTATATAAATGAATGAATATTATTATTGGGGCTCTGTATATCAGGGCTCTGGCTGTATATTCAGACATATCGAGGTTTGGGCCATATACTGAAGCTCCGACTGTATATTTGGCCATATATTGGGGCTCTGCACAACGGGGGCTCCGGCCGTATATGGGGGCTCTGGCTGTATATTGGGGCGCTGTATATCGGGGCTCACGCTGTATATCCGGCCATATAGTGAAGCTTGGGCTGTATATCGGGGCTCACGCTGTACATCCGGCCATACAGTGAAGCTTGGGCTGTATTTTGGGGCTCTGTATATTGGGGCTCACGCTGTATATCCGGCCATATAGTGAAGCTTGGGCTGCATTTTGGGGCTCTGGCTGTATATCGGGGCTCTAGCTGTATTTTGGGGCTCTAGCTGTATATCCGGCCATATAGTGAAGCTTGGGCTGTATATTGGGGCGCTGTATATCGGGGCTCTGTCTGTACATCCGGCCATATAGTGCAGCTTGGGCTGTATATCGGGGCTCCGGCTGTATATCGGGGCTCCGGCTGTATATCGGGGCTCTGTCTGTACATCCGCCATATAGTGCAGCTTGGGCCGTATATTGGGGCTCTGTATATCCGGGCTCCCGGTATAAGTGAGCCGGTGCCGGCTGTTCCTCGTGTGCCGGAGCCCGCACGTGTTCCCCGGCGCGGTGAGAGCAGCGCCCCCCGCCGGCAGGCCCGCCCGGCCCCGGCACACGCGTCTCTCCCATCCACGTGTCACCCACTGCCGGCTCCTGCAGCGCCCTGCACGGCTCACAGCGGCCGCCCGGCCCCGGTGCAGCTCCGCCGG